>NC_060139.1:518616424-518919454 GCF_021461385.2 Schistocerca piceifrons | reverse complement strand
ATAGCCCAGCACTGAAATCTGCAGCAATTTGCAGAAGGGTTGCACTCCTGTCACGTTGAACAATTCTCTTCAGTCGTCTTTCGTCCAGTTCTTGCAGGATCTTTTTCCGGCCGCAACAATGTCGGAGATTTGATGTTTCGCCGGATTCCTGAAATTCACTGTACACTCGCGAATTAGTCGTACGAGAAAATCCCCACTTCATCTCTACCTCGAGGATGCTGTGTCCCATCGCTCGTGCGCCACGTTGAAACACCACTTTCAAACTCAAATAAATCTTGATAAACTGCCACTCTAGCAGCAGCAACTAATCTAACATCTGCACCAGATACTTGTTGTCTTATATAGGCATTGCCGACTACAGCGCCGTATTCTGGCTATCTATTTCTGTATTTGAATACGCATGCCTGTACCAGTCCTTTGGTGCTTCATTGTATATGACTTCGAGACGCTCCTGTGGTCACTTTAGATAAAAATAACAACATATACAGGAACAAGTTTATGGAGTTAATTATATAACATAAAGTTGATAGAATAACTAAGGAAAGAAGCGAAAAAAGGATGAAAACAAAGGACTAAAGTAAGTAATCAGCGATATCTTCTGGCGCAGCCGCCAGAATGCAGCATATTAGGGAAGTCGGAGGAACGTCACGGCCAGAGGACCTCACGCACCCTGCGACACGCCGTTCCAAGAAAAGCATAATAAAATACTGTAACAGTAACTTGATAGAATTATCTTTTTAATGAAATGTTTTACATAATCAGAGAAGGGACAAACGCGAAAGTAAAACGAAAATCGTAAGAAAATGGATGAATTATGTGATGCACTCTATACTACGTAACGACAGAGAAGATTACTTCTTTTTTTTCTTCTTTTTTTTCATCAGTCTTCTGACTGCTGTTTTGATGCGGACCGCCACGAATTCCTCTCCAGCGCTAACTTCTTCATCTCAGAGTAGCACTTGCAACCTACGTCCTCAATTATTTGCTGGATGTTTCCAATCTCTGTCTTCCTCTACAGGTCCCTCTAGTACCATGGAAGTCATTCACTCATGTCTTGAAACGTCCCCTTACAAAAATTATGAATGACTGTGTTGGTAAACTTCAACATTATTTGATTTTCAAACAACTGAGCAAAACTCAACGTACTCAAACAGTTTTCTCTTTACGTATTCTGATCATCACTAAACTGACACACAATATTTTTAGCGCAACGCAATCTGACTTTCAAAAATCCCTACAAAAGAATGGTCCTGACTAACAATAAACTATACCTTTCATGAATCACTTACCTCACAAAAATCTTCGTTATCCGAACTACTGCAATACAGCGAGCGCCAAAACTGCCAGCTAAATAAAAGATTCTAACTACTGAAGGCGTTAACTACGGATAGGCATAATTAGCAAATGAAAGATTTTGATAGAGAACAAACAATGTATTTACCTCAATAGTGTTCAAAAGTCATAATATATATATCCGTTCATGACATCCAGTCTTAATGTCACCGAGGGTTTTTTTGACTTTCCTGTATGCTGAGTGTGTCCTTCCAACAGTCATTTCTTTTTCGATGTCTTCAAATTTTTCCTGCAGCCATTACGTCTTAGCTTCCCTGCACTTTCTATTTATTTCATTCCTCAGCGACTTGTACTTCTGTATTCCTGAGTTTCTCGGAACGTTTTTGTACTCCATCCTTTCATCAATCAACTGAAGTATTTCTTCTGTAACCCATGGTTTCTTCGCTGTTACCTTCTTTATACCTATGTTTTCCTTCCCAACTTCTGTGATGGCCCCTTTTAGAGATGTCCATTCCTCTTCAACTGTATTGCCTACGAAGCTATTTCTTACTGCTGTATCTAGCCTTAGAGAACTTCAAGCGTATCTCGCCATTCCTTAGTACTTCCGTATCCCACTTCTTTGCGTATTGATTCTTCCTGTCTAATGTCTTAATCTACTCTTCATCGCTAGCATATTGTGATTTGAGGGGCGTTCAATGATTAGCATAAAAAATTATTAAACTCCAATTGTTTCCCGTTCTCATGTGTAAACTTCATCTTTTATCCTCGTTTTTTATGTTTGTAACGTTTCTCCTGTGATATTTTATACAGTCTCTTGGCTGAAGAGAGGAGAATTGTGCCGCTGGCAGGGGTAGGGGTATGAAATAACAAAATTCACTTGCGTAGAACAATGTCAAATCAAGCAAAATAGGCATTGGGTATATAATCGCGTTATCTAGTGAGATTTTTGCCCGCTTCTGGTTATTGATTATTAATTTCAAACTTTTGCAATATATCGATATCACGGCCCTTTAGTGCTCTGTGAAGAACCCATATACTCCATATAGTATGTCCACTTTCTGTTAAGTGCAACCCAAAGGCAGTTTTTTTACGTAACTGGAAATGCCCGTTAAACCTTAAGGTAAAAAGCGACCCGTTTGGCCGATTTAGTTTTTATCGCAGTACACTCGACCTTTTGTACACCGAAGCCATCAAATTTGTCATCCTCATTTCTCATCGTAACATTTTTCACGAAGTTGTAGAGTGTTGTTAACTTGAAAATCATTTCTGACTTTAGGTTTTCAAAAGCATTTCTCTATTTCCTGAGACATATTGCTCAGACAATGCATTGGGATGATTTTCATTCTTTCTGTATTGGTACTGTTTCCTAGTTGACTGTGCGTTTGCCTTATATTTGTTTTTTGTTTCTTTTGCCTATTGTACAGGAACACGACATAATTTACGGAAAAAACATTGCCCATTACAATCTGCTTTAAAATACCGAGTTCTTTACGAATTTTGTTTTAGTTCATGGGTAAACAAAAGAGCCGGTGAATCATCGAGGTAAAGAAGGTTTTTTTATATTCAGTTCTATCGTGGCCCGTATGGATTTATAGTGTTTCAACACTGTCCTTAGATATAGGTTACGACTTTGTCGAAGGCATTTCCTAGGTTGCTGTACTAAAATCCTGTTGTTCTTGTTTGGCACATCCGTGGGAGGGAGGTGGAGTCTCTCAGAGAAAGGAAGTCCATTTATGATCTTCCTATTGAAACTGCACTCTTGACCAGGCTTGATGACATCTGGGACAGTCCCTTTTTGTTTCGCAGCTTACGCGAGCATGTATTTTCGAGGCTGCCCATGATAAAGTAATAAACCTGTAATCAGTTATTGTCCTTGGTTTCCAAGTTTCTGGCACAAGAACTATAATTTCTTGATCATTTGCTGAATAAATTTGATCCACTCTTCGATTCTCTTTGAAGAGCTCTGTGAATTCCGTTTTTATCACCGACCTGACGACTTTGTAAATGCATACAGTATGCCGTCAGTGACCGAGCCCCTACTTCTTGGTAAGTGTTTTATAATATCTATTATTTCTCCTTCCGATATGGGCTCTACCAAGAAAGTAACCATTTTCATTGGTGAAGTAAGTCGCGCAGTTTTCTAGCAAACTTGCTGTCTTGGTAGGATTTTATGGATGTTTTCCGTACATTTTCCGGAAATTGTCCTTAATATCTCCCATATCAGCAGTATCGCCCCCATCGAAATTCTTTAGATTTTCTGTACATTTCTGTCTACATCGTTTCCTTTCTCTACACAGTTGGTTAATGTTCCATGTTTAGTCTGGCACGCATCTGTTACCTTTTCAAGCTATGATTTTGTCTTTCAGTTCTTTGTCCTGTAATTCTAGATTCTCCATTTTGAATTTCATCAACTCACGAAATCGGTCGAAGTTATTAACTTTTTCCTTCACGCGATTATTTTGTTTTTTTTTTTAGTTCTATTTCCTGTAGTTCTAGGTTCGTCTTTTTGAATTTCATCAGCCTACCGAAATCGGCCTACATTCACTTCTTCTTGGAGTGCTAGAACAATCATGTAATAGTATTCAATGTTTTATCTTCTCATTTCTCTGGTCTTGTACCAATGTTGGGTTGGGTTGATTTGGTGAATCGACCAAACTGCGAGTTCATCGGTCCCATAGGAATGGGGAAGGATGGGTAAGGAAGTCGGCCGTGCTCTTTCAAAGGAACCATCCCGCCATTTGCCTGAAGCGATTTAGGGAAATCACGGAAAACCTAAATGAGGATGGACGGAGGCGGGATTGAACCGTCGTCCTCCCGAATGCGAGTCCAGTGTGCTAACCACTACGCCAAAAAATGTTCAAACGTGTGTGAATTCATATGGGACGAAACTGCTGAGATGCTAAGAACAACACACACACCCATGCCCGAGAGAGGACTCGAACCTCCGGCGCAAGGAGCCGCGCAATCAGTGACATGGCGCCTCTAACCGCGCGGCCACTGAGCCACCTCGCTCGGTTTGAACCTATGTTTCTGAACACTTTACGAAGACTACATTACACGTTTATCTCACTCTTCGAGATTGCTATCAAAGAACCGCTCCCTTATCCACTCATCTTGGAGCAGGTTGAAGTTGTTCTTTCTGTTCCCCTTCTCCATTATATTGGGTAGACTGAAAATGGTGGTATAGAAGCAAAGGTTGATTAATAGTCCTGCACGTGTGTTCCTGCCGTTGAACGAGATTTTTCGATGCTGACAGTGCAGATACAAATGCGTAGTTGGATCACGTGATGGCTAGTCGATCTATGACGTCAGATTTAGTCCTCGAATCATGATGTGTAAGGAGCCACTTTTGGGTCTGCCGATTTTACAACTCAGATAATATGCGAAAAAAAGAGCGAGATAGAAGTAGCATACACATAACCATGAATTAAAGCTGGCAGAAGTGTCCCATTCGTGCACAAAAGCTGTACGTCACATGAGTGAGGTCAGCGCGACTATAGCGCCAAATGGGGATGTCCCCGAGATGTGAAGCAGTTGAAGAATCGGAAATACACCGCTAATTAGTGAGCTGTTACGGTGCACTGTTGTGGTGCTCTTCATCACAACACGGCTGAAAGACAACCTGGGGGTGACCTCCCGTACGGTAGAATCATCGGAAAACTGAAATAAGAATGAAGAGTGACGATTATAGCCCACGAATTTGATGTTGCTCACAGCAATGTTTAACAGGCATGGGAAGTGTTCCGAGCCACACGCACTGCCGCCCAGAGGTGCTACCTGGTAGATCACAGTCAACCACAGCAGCAGATGACCGCTACATTGTGCAACAGTCAAAAAGATGTTGCGTGCTCCCCTCAAACAGCGAGTGTAATTGCAACCACCTTCAACAGCAATGCAAGGCACGCAGTCTCATACTCCATAGTTTCGAGGCGTTTCTTTCCTCAACGGCCAACACGTTATTAGTAGGGAGTTGGCGGCACGACTCCTCTTTTGATATCAAATTAATATTCAAATTAAATAACTTTATCAATAAATCTCCCCACCCCCCTACCACACCTGCACACCTGCCACCTACCACACCCACTCCCACCCCCAACTACGCTCACCCCCCACCCCGGATGACGTCACTTGCTTTTCTCAGTCTGCATGTAGGCCCCAGCCCTTCACCCCACTAATCCCTCCGTATCCACCCCCCCCCCCCCCGCCCCCCACTCAGAAATTAGCGGGAAATCAAAAATAGCGTTACCCTTTCCGGGACTCGAACCGTGGTCCTCCTGGACTGAAAGCCCAAGTGGGTCCCCCTAACGCAATTATACCACCAGAGACACTTGTAATTGGCAAGAAATTAAAATTGGCGGTGCCCTTTCCGGGACTCGAATCTTGATTCTACTGAATGGAAAGTCCAAGTGCACTGTCCAAGTGCACTGTCCAGATGCAGGAGAGGAATGATGTACCGTAATACACACCACAGTTGATAGGGAGATCAATTTTACCCAGAAGTCGGAGAGAGCTGTATCTACCACATTCAACAAGCCGTGTGGAAACAGAGTGAGATGAGTAAATGCTATAGGACCGTGTTTTGACCACTCGGCGGAAATGGGAACATGTTGTCATAGCTCCGCCACCCATGTACGATGTGTAAGGTCAGCGCCAAACGAAGCCTGCTCCTGCAACACGATGTAGTATAAAAGACAGTACGAACAGTTACGGTTGTGTTTGTTATCGGGAAAATTAGGGAGACTCAACATCATACAGGTACTGCATTCCTAAGCAGATCTGGGTCCCTCAGGGTCCATTCATGTCTGTCACCCAAATATTCTATCATCGTTATTCTGTACTATCCAACAGAGAAAAATTACGAACTATAAAAGCTCCGCTAGCTTCACCCAATAGATTTTTACCACATCTCTCCCTTCTGATATATCGAAAACAAATGCCGTCTATATGCTGGCATCGAGCATATGCGACGATGGTATTAAATATATAGCTATTGATACACTGGAGCAGGCAGCCAGTGATTGACGTCGCGTGCACAGCCCGGTGTAAAGTTTCATCACCTGTACTGTACGAGGACCATCTCGCACACAATATCAGTCACAGGAGAGGGTCCCTTCTTCGCTGTTTGATACACTGCTTTCTCTGCTGTAACACGCTTTGTACACCGTCATTCTTTTTGTTTTTCTCCACCACGACTTTGATGGCTGTGTCAGATTCTAAACAGACATTAACACGTTTTGGTCCATTGGCTCCCCCAGGAAACTAGACATCGCACAGCGTAAATCATGTTGTTGTTGGTGATCCCGCAACCCTCCCATACACTAGGTGATTGAAATAAAAAACAGTCAGAATATAAGGAAACTGGAAGAGTTCTGAGGCATTGTGGGGTGTTTCCAAACTGCTGTCCGATGACCTCTACATTTAAACCCATCATTCACAATTGATGGGGCTGTGTTCCGTTTGATTGATTCCTCATATTGCTGCCAAGCACGCGATCGTTGTTTTGGTGTTAGCCATCCCTGGATAGTGTTGCCCCTCCATCAAGACTCTTTCTGCATCACAAACAAGAGATGGCAATCACTCATTATGCGATAACGAACGGCAGTCCTATATAACATGATCGTTAGCAACGGAGAATGCCTCTCACAGAGAAACAGACAAACACATAGCAGCGGCGTTTGACATGTGAAATTACACGTCATGCCGCCACAAACTGTGTAAACAGGACGTCTGTCAAGCAGATGTATACACGGGGATTGCAGCACCTCACAAACACCTGTCGTTAACTTAGAATCACCGTAGTTATGAAACTGAAGACTCGATTTTATGCCCAAGATGCGGCAGGGGATGCATCCCGACAGAACAACGGAAAAAATGGTCAAACGACAGGCAGCAACATATCCCTTTGTCTCTAGACTGCATCATGAGACTACCAGTAAATCCTGCCTCGTTACAACTCCATCTCAACCGATTATTCCACCCACTCTCTGTCATCCTTTAACGTATATGCAAGTAAGTGTAGAGGAAGATGATTCTGTTTTTTCCAGGAAAGCATCAAAGACATCAGTCCACTTGCGTGTATCACTGTTACCTCAATAGGTGTACAGTCGAATGTTGCCTCGACGAAAAATAAAACACTGTTTCCCAGGTTCTCGGTGCTTCCATCTCAACGGTTTCTCGTATTCGTCTTGCTGTCGTACACTCGTTCCCACGTACAAGAATTGTCCTGCACCAATTAGAAGACACGAAGTACTCCCTCAGTTTCCCCGCATTTCGGCGTGTTTTCCTTCAATTTATAAGTATTTTTCCTCATTTTTCGCAATTTTATCGATTTTATGTCACTTCTGTCCATGCGATTTTGACATCACTTCCCGTTCTCCCACATAATGATCTTGCTAAAGTTTCGGGTTTCTAGAGATACCATTTCCTCTCTTTATCTTCGGAATTATAGCGACCGGTAGCATACTGCTATGTCGTTGATATCGAGAGCAATTGTGTGAATGGTATGATATTCAGTCAAAACACGTGAAAATACATGAAATACCGGAAATATTCATATGCTACTCGATGATTCCCGCATAAAAGTGTCATAAATATATCGGATATTGCAGCTGATATTGTTTTCGATATCGGTAAATTAATTCGTGACTGACGAAGCATTTCTCATCGACAGTGCTTAGAAAGTATATGTTCTTATAATCGCAGTCATGTTATAAATGAAATGAAATGACCGTAAGGCGTTGTTGTCCGGGATGTCCCATTCGGGTTCGGCCGCCAAGTGCAAGTCTTATTTCAATGGGTGTCACATTGGGCGACTTGCAGCCGATGATGAGGATGAAATGATGAAGAGGACAACACAACACCCAGTCCACGAGCGGAGGAAATCTCCAACCCGACCGGGACTCGAAACCGGGCCCAGTGCATGGGAGGCAAGCACGTTACCAGCCAGCTAAGCAGGCGGACAGTCTGGTGATGATCGCAACTCGTTGCAGAAACCACGGAAAAAAGCTGTCCCTATCTGAAACAGTACCGTTAGAGGATGCCTTTGTGCCAGGGGAACAAGCCCAGCCTTTGTGCACCAGTTTCTACCTGCCCACACAGGGCGTTCTGATCGCCCATCAGACCAGAATATGAGGGGGCAGTTGCCTCGCGGTGGATGTTCGATCGACTCGCGGGAAATATCTAGTGTTGTGACTGTTTACAAGGGATGTGCTTACGTTTCTTGGGATCTGTCAGTATTCGAGGTATATGTACGAGTGTCTGCTCGTCGATACCTATATGCAGAATGCACAAGTGATGATTTTGTATGGTCCATGATACAAATTGTTTTTACTACATGGATATGGTATGGTAGTACAATCGTTTGTGGTGATATAGCCTGGTTGTAAATCGGTTTCACGTGGAAAAGTTCAATCATTTTCGACAGTAGCAGAGCAATGTAACTGAGGCAGTGTCTTTGGCGATAGTTCCCCAGTTTCAGGATATGTAGTCGCTTTGCAGGGTTTAACTGTCAGTGGAGTATGACTGTTGCATTTATCGCTCTGAAAAAACTAATTTTCCGCTGAAATTCTAGTAATTTGTCCGTCTGCAGAAACTGGCAGACTGTGCTCCCACACTGGCAGAACCAGTTTTGTTGGTAAATTTAGTAAGAATCAATGAGAAAGCTCCATTCACAGGAAGTTCCGTGACATCTGAGAGTCGGGAGATGTCTTCTTTCTTCGAATGTTCAGAGACGAGTCCAAGCAGAACTACCTCCTCTGATTCGGAGTCGTGGGATGTTGTCCACCGCACATCATTGCGGCATCAGAGCATCTCCAGCCCAGCAGTTGTAGGATATCGAAAATTTACCGACAATTCTAGCCATTTTTTTCGTCTGTAGGCCAGTGCTTCGAATTCTGTTTGTGTTATCTATCACGATCTGCTGTGAGTTTCGAAATATCTCATGAACTTTTAGGTACGTAAGTGTCCTCATTTTCCCGTCTGTCCTTAGACACTAGTGTGCTTTGAAAATTGAGGAAAATAAAAAATGAGAGCCTTCACATCCCTGACTCCAGCAACAAATGTAAACTAAGCCCACTCAACGTTTCACAAAAGTGATACCACCATAGTAGCTCGGAGATTTGTCTCTCACAGGCAGTGCCTTCATACAAGCAGTTAAAGGTCGAAAAGTGGTGGACATCCTATTTAGAGCTACAGAGATATTTATTTCATCTTCCAAATACCGTATTTTGACGTGTAAAAGTGGATATTGCAGCTAATATCGGTTCCAGGATCGGTAAATTAATTCACGGTTGACGAGTCATTTCGCATTGGCATAGCTTAGAAAGTAAACATTCACGTAATTCGATAATTAATTAATATTTTTGTGGCACATCTTCTGAAGCAGCAGCATTTGCCGAGTTTAGTGACATCTTCGACATATGTATGTGACAATATTCCTCACATTGCTTAAGCACCAGACATAATAACTCCTGAAGCAGTTCGTGCTCAGCAGCAAGAGGTCTCCGTGTGCCACAAAGAAAGTTTACCATGGATGAGGAGGAAGGCGTATTTCCACTGTGCAGGAGTGCTTAGCGGGGACCTGCGGCTACCACACGTGCGGCACTCGCTGGTGCCCCGCGCGCCCGGCGCATCGCTCCCGTGGACAGAGTGCGCACGAGAAAGTTTTCAGATGTTTAAAGAAATGTGTGACAGTGTAATAACGTGGTTCCTTTTACTATAAGGATAAGAAACAAGTACTGCAATTGTTTAACATCGTTTATGTTGTTTAAACACCAATTTCGACGTTCATTGCAATTTCAGAGATAAATAAACAATAATCTTGAACAAATTGTTCAAACAACGTCTTATGCACGCTATATTAGGCTACCATTGTAAGGTCATCCCAGTCCAGCACCTCGACACAGACTGAGCGAATTTTTCGCCATTTTTTGCTTGCCCCACCATTTTGGATAACATCACGGGAGGAGAGTGGGAAGGGAAGTTAAGGGGTGAGGAGAGGTTGGAAGTTCCCTGAGGGGAACAATGTTCCAGCTGGAGAGAACCCATCAGAGGGTCAGGGTAATTTATTGATCAATAAATTAATTTGTATAATTAATTTTATATCAAACGTGCACCAGAACCCCTGATAATGCTAGCCGATAGCTTGAAATTCTGACCTCCAAATGACAATGTTAAGAATTTCTTTAGGTCATTCTTGACAGCTTGCATTTCTTTTAACAGGGTGTACCTCTAATACCGCTCTCTGTACCTACAGCGTTGCATTAACTACTTCTTTAGAATTCTCTTTTACAATTACGTTATCTGACGTGTGTTTGTTCATCTAAATTCTCTTCTAGACCCTCATACTCCATTTGCGTCATGGCTGCTGTAGATTAGTACATAGATTGACCTGACCCAGTTCCCAATTTAGACTTTCAGAATTTTTCTGCCCATTTTCGCTTTCTTCTTACAGATTTTACACTTCGATGCTCTACTGCTGTAACTGATGTGACACATCGTCGTCTTCTGGAATCTTTGTTCCCTTCCCTGAAATATCCATTCAGTGGCGTAGGGCGTCGTTGGCAGTGTCTTCTGACGTTTTTTCCAATTGCTTCAATCATTGTTGGAGTCTTTCTCGCACCTGACGAGTCTTATTCAACCAATACTACATTTACAATTTTCATGCCTTTTGCAACTGTTGATGTTTCTGTCAGTGCCAATTTCGAAACTCATAGTTCAAATTACAGCCAATTGAGAACCACTTTATCTAACTCACAGTTAGATAGCGTTAGGTTGACAAGAATCGATTTCAGCTAAGATTAAAGTCTTAAACAACCTGTTCCTCCCACTTCACAGGGAATCGTAAGTGCAAAATGAGTCCAGATTTCCACTAAGTTACAGACTTTCTTTGAGATTTTCTGGGAACTTTACTACCGAGAAATCGGAAAAACTTATCTCTTCTATAGAGCTTTAATAATTTCCGGCTACATGCTCGGAAACAAATGGTACAAAAATCATGTTTAGTTTTAAAGAGACGTCTTCACCTTTACTCTGTAAATGACTGCGAAGTGCGTCACAGAGGATACCTTTATTGTAACAGGCATCAAGGTTTCTGTTCACGTCATTCACGTAGAAAGCATGAGACGATTGACTGCTCCTCCATCTCTGTACGAGCTTCTTTTTGCAACGTGATGATGCGCTGACCGCGTGAAACGCGTTTATAGAGTTAAAAAAATGGCTCTGAACACTATGGGACTTAACTTCTGAGGTCATCAGTCCCCTAGAACTTACAACTAATTAAACCTAACTAACCTAAGGACATAATACACATCCATGCCCAGGGCAGGATTCGAAGCTGCGACCGTAGTGGTCACGTTGTTCCAGAACCGCTCGTTTATGAAGTTAGTAAAAAAATTCATATTGCAATAGGCACTGTTTACCCATTTGAATAGTTATCTACGGTTGCTGCATGCTATAGTGGAATGGAAAATGTGTTTCTTGGACTTTCCTAAGCAGATTCTCGCGAGGTATAGGGTGTCTTTCTTCATTTGCCAGTTAAAGTTTTTGAACATTTGTATGACACTCTATACCTTCGTTCAAAAAGTCCACGACCATGCGCACTGCACCTGTTTTGCGTACTCTCGATGTCCACTGCGAGAGACGTGTGATCTGTTTGGCATAGTTTTGAGCTGTATTCAAGTACTATTGACTGTAGAAAATACTGCAAACAGCCACAAGTGTTTGAGAAGTGATTTTATTGCACCGTCATAGTTTTGAGCTTGAGCCCATCGTCCGACG
Source organism: Schistocerca piceifrons (assembly GCF_021461385.2). Taxonomy (NCBI): domain Eukaryota; kingdom Metazoa; phylum Arthropoda; class Insecta; order Orthoptera; family Acrididae; genus Schistocerca; species Schistocerca piceifrons. Next base: position 518,907,385 of record NC_060139.1, on the reverse strand, counting down.
ACAGCGTCGATTTAATGGCAAGTTTTACATTTCTGTCCCAAAATACTGTATAATAAGTTCCTGTGATAACATAGTATACAAAAGGTTTTACATTTGTGTCCTAAAATACACTACTGGCCATTAAAATTGCTACACCAAGATGAAATGCAGATGATAAACTGGTATTCATTGGACAAATATATTGTACTAGAACTGACATGTGATAACATTTTCACGCAATTTGGGTGCATAGATCCTGAGAAATCAATACCTAGAACAACCATCTCTGGCCGTAATAACGGCGTTGATGCGCCTGGGCATTGAGTCAAACAGAGCTTGGCTGCCCATGCAGCTTCAACACGATTCCACAGTTCATCAAAGAGTAGTGACTGGCGTATTCTGACGAGCCATTTGCTCGGCCACCATTGCCCAGACGTTTTCAATTGGTGAGAGATCTGGAGAATGTGCTGGCCAGGGCAGCAGTTGAACATTTTCTGTATCCAGAAAGGCCCGTAAAGGAACTGCAACATGCGGTCGTGCATTATCCTGCTGAAATGTACGGTTTCGCAGTGATTGAATGAATGGTAGAGCCACGGGTCGTAACACACCTGAAATGCAACGCCCACTGTTCAAAGTGCCGTCAATACGAACAAGAGGTGACCGAAACGTGTAACCAATGGCAGCCCATACCATCACGCCGGGTGATACGCCAGTATGGCGATGACGAATACACGCTTCCAATGTGCGTCACCGCGATGTCGCCAAACACGGATGCGACCATTATGATTCTGTAAGCAGGACCTGGATTCATCCGAAAAAATGATGTTTTGCCATTCGTGCACCCAGGTTCGTCGTTGAGTACACCATCGCAGGCGCTCCTGTCTGTGATGCATCGTCAAGGGTAACCGCAGCCACGGTCTCCGAGCTGATAGTCCATGCTGCTGCAAACGTCGTCGAACTGTTGGTGCAGATGATTGTTGTCTTGCAAACGTCCCCATCTGCTGACTCAGGGATCGAGACGTGGCTGCACGATCCGTTACAGCCATGCGGATAAGATGCCTGTCATCTCGTCTGCTAGTGATACGAGGCCTTTGGGATCCAGCACGGCGTTCAGTATTACCCTCCTGAACCCACCGATTCCATATTCTGCTAACGGTCATTGGATCTCGACCAACGCTAGCATCAATGTCGCGATACGATAAACCGCAATCGCGATAGGCTACAATCCGACCTTTATCAAAGTCGGAAACGTAATGGTACGCATTTCTCCACCTTATACGAGACATCACAACGTTGCACCAGGCAACGCCGGTCGACTGCTGTTTGCGTATGAGAAATGGGTTGAAAATTTTTCTCATGTAAGCACGTTGTAGGAGTCGCTACCAACGCCAACCTTATGTGAATGATCTGAAAAGCTAATCATTTGCATACCACAGCATCTTCTTCCTGTCGGTTAAATTTCGCGTCTGTAGCACATCATCTTCGTGGTGTAGCAATTTTAATGGCCAGTAGTGTATAACAAAGTTTTAATAATTACATAGTTTAAAAGAGGTTTTATGTTGTATGTGAATTCTATACGTTGTGCATACTTCATGAAAGGTTCTCCTTTTACAAGATTTTCGATTCTTACTGATGCACGAGATAAACTAAATTCAAGATGGTAGATACATTTGTTTACATCGGTTGATGATTTGTTGTGTCAAAGAACATAACACGTGCACACGTATTGCATACTACTTGAGACACTGCAAAGGTACTTCTTTGTAGTACAGATCATTTTAAAGCTATACATTTAGTTATTTCTGTCTGGAAGCGGTGGCGCGTTCCTGTAACCCAAGCGACTGGGGAGCCGTTGTGTGGGAGAAAACTGCGGCTGTGCACGCAGTTTCGATCGTTCTGTCATTTCATTATTATTTCTATTGTTTCGTAATTATAAAAGTTATATGACATTTTGGGATATGTATCTGGTTTCTTATTTCTAGTTGATCATTTAGACTGCAGTCAGGTTTACGGTGAGTATGGGTGCATATTACTAACTCTTCTAACAAATTTATTTGCGCTCCTTTTTCCAATAGTATTACATTTCTAAGTTTTCTCCGATGCGTAAGCATCTCTTTGTTTCCGTGTTGGGCCAAGTGAGCAGCAAAACTTGATTTATTTAGGTTGTTGAGCCTGAGAGCACACATGTATTCTTTGTATCATATGATGAAACTCCCACCAGTTTGGCCAATGTACAGGTAAAATTTCTGGCACACAGAACAATTCAGTTCATAAATGCTAGACTTGTAGTGTACGTCATTCTTTTAATTTAAGTTAAGAACAATTTTGTCTTTCATCTTACTGTGTGCGGTAAAACTAATTTTGATATTTTTAGCAAAGAATAAGTTTGCAGTCTGATGTGACATCTTACCACTGTACGGCATGCAGACATATTTCACGGAGTTTTCAGGAGCATCTTGCGCTAAAGTGCTGTTTGATGAGGACACAGAGCTATGTTGTTACTGTATTTGTTTTCAATTCTACTGCGAAGTTTATTGATGGTGTGAGAGCTGAATTATTACACAGCTCTACAAAATAAATTTTTTTTTTTTCGTTGCCAGGGAAGTTTGAACGAAAATGGGATATTGTTATGATACTCATTCCGAGTATATTTGTACTTTTTCCAAATTGGCTCTGGTTTTTGACATATAGGTTATTTGTGGAAATGAGAGTTTCATGTGGATAATATCGACTGCAGGGTCCATATATGGTGTAATGTATTTGCTACCTGTTTTTTAATTAGTGATATTGTACACTCCTGGAAATGGAAAAAAGAACACATTGACACCGGTGTGTCAGACCCACCATACTTGCTCCGGACACTGCGAGAGGGCTGTACAAGCAATGATCTCACGCACGGCACAGCGGACACACCAGGAACCGTGGTGTTGGCCGTCGAATGGCGCTAGCTGCGCAGCATTTGTGCACCGCCGCCGTCAGTGTCAGCCAGTTTGCCGTGGCATACGGAGCTCCATCGCAGTCTTTAACACTGGTAGCATGCCGCGACAGCGTGGACGTGAACCGTATGTGCAGTTGACGGACTTTGAGCGAGGGCGTATAGTGGGCATGCGGGAGGCCGGGTGGACGTACCGCCGAATTGCTCAACACGTGGGGCGTGAGGTCTCCACAGTACATCGATGTTGTCGCCAGTGGTCGGCGGAAGGTGCACGTGCCTGTCGACCTGGGACCGGACCGCAGCGACGCACGGATGCACGCCAAGACCGTAGGATCCTACGCAGTGCCGTAGGGGACCGCACCGCCACTTCCCAGCAAATTAGGGACACTGTTGCTCCTGGGGTATCGGCGAGGACCATTCGCAACCGTCTCCATGAAGCTGGGCTACGGTCCCGCACACCGTTAGGCCGTCTTCCGCTCACGCCCCAACATCGTGCAGCCCGCCTCCAGTGGTGTCGCGACAGGCGTGAATGGAGGGACGAATGGAGACGTGTCGTCTTCAGCGATGAGAGTCGCTTCTGCCTTGGTGCCAATGATGGTCGTATGCGTGTTTGGCGCCGTGCAGGTGAGCGCCACAATCAGGACTGCATACGACCGAGGCACACAGGGCCAACACCCGGCATCATGGTGTGGGGAGCGATCTCCTACACTGGCCGTACACCACTGGTGATCGTCGAGGGGACACTGAATAGTGCACGGTACATCCAAACCGTCATCGAACCCATCGTTCTACCATTCCTAGACCGGCAAGGGAACTTACTGTTCCAACAGGACAATGCACGTCCGCATGTATCCCGTGCCACCCAACGTGCTCTAGAAGGTGTAAGTCAACTACCCTGGCCAGCAAGATCTCCGGATCTGTCCCCCATTGAGCATGTTTGGGACTGGATGAAGCGTCGTCTCACGCGGTCTGCACGTCCAGCACGAACGCTGGTCCAACTGAGGCGCCAGGTGGAAATGGCATGGCAAGCCGTTCCACAGGACTACATCCAGCATCTCTACGATCGTCTCCATGGGAGAATAGCAGCCTGCATTGCTGCGAAAGGTGGATATACACTGTACTAGTACCGACAATGTGCATGCTCTGTTGCCTGTGTCTATGTGCCTGTGGTTCTGTCAGTGTGATCATGTGATGTATCTGACCCCAGGAATGTGTCAATAAAGTTTCCCCTTCCTGGGACAATGAATTCACGGTGTTCTTATTTCAATTTCCAGGAGTGTACTATCTTTATTAAACAATTGTGCTCAGGGAGTGCATCTGTGTGGTTGAGGATTACATCATGCAAACATCACACTGTCAGCATGTGTTCAGTCCTGTTGTGCGGTGCGTGTGTTGAAGATATTGAGGGTTGTGCAGATTTGAATTCGGCGGTACTCGACATTCATTTGTTGGCCGAGGTAATCCCCGCAACAGCCGATAGGTAGCGTTCAGTGTAAACAAGAAAAATGGAGATGGTCGAAAGTCACACACATGTGCAGTGCAGCTTCAAGGAGATAGAACCTTTTCATCGTGACGTAGCAAATAAGAGGTGAGTATTCATTTCACACAAAACAATTAATGATGTTTGTTGGATGTGATTGACATGCAAATACAAGAAAGTTCTGCATAATACGTAGTATTTGTGCAATTTTGTTTTAGGAAAACATGAGTTCTTCACGCCGTCTTTGCGTGAACCATCCAGATGAGTTCTGCTACATTTGTGATGAATACGTTCTTCAAAAGAACAGGAAGAATATCACTCCTTTTGTGAAGGAAGCGTATCTGGCATATTTCGGAATTAAACTTGGAGATCAAGACAAGGCGTGGGCACCCCATAAAGTTTGTAAATGCTGTGTGGAGTGCTTACGGCCGTGGACAAAACGAAAAAGGAAAAGCTTAAACTTCGGAGTGCCTATGGTATGGCGAGAGCAGAAGAACCATACAGATGATTGCTATTTTTGCATTGTTAATGTGAAAGGTTTTAATAGGTTCAAAAAACGAAAGTGGGAATATCCCGATTTGGAGTCAGCAAGAAGACCGGTGGTGCACAGCAACGATGTTCCTGTACCAACCTTCACAACATTACCCACGCTAACATCATCAGATGACGATGTGCACGGCGAGGAATGTACAAGTAGTGGTTCGGAATACAAAGGACGTGAGACACAACCCCAGCAGTTCGACCAGAAGGAGCTCAGTGACTTGATACGAGAACTCAATCTTTCAAAGCAAGCATCAGAACTCTTAGCATCCAGGCTTAAGGAAAAGAACTGTCTTCATCCAAGTGTTAAAATAACAGCTTACCGGACGAGAGAAGAAAACCTTCTTCCATACTTCAACCAAGAAGAGGTTATAGTGTATTGCAGCAATATACCTGGACTTTTACTTGAATTGGGGCTGCCGGAATATAGACCAGAGGACTGGCGTCTCTTCATAGACAGTTCCACTAGAAGTTTAAAATGTGTTCTCCTACACAATGGCAATCGTTACGCATCTATTCCAATTGCCCACTCAACAAAACTTTGTGAAGCATATGCTAACATCAAGATGGTTCTGCAGAAAATTCAGTATATGCAGCACCAGTGGTTGATTTGTGTTGATTTGAAAATGGTGAACTTCTTGCTTGGACAACAAAGTGGATACACAAAGCACCCATGTTTTATCTGCATGTGGGATACTAGGGCAAAGCACGAACATTGGAAGCAGAAAACATGGCCTCCAAGGGAACATATGGCTGTTGGTGAAGCAAACATCATTAATGAACCTCTGGTTAGTAGGGACAAGATTGTTCTTCCACCATTACATATTAAGTTAGGACTAATGAAGCAATTCACCAAAGCTTTAGACAGAAATGGTAATTGCTTCACATACATCTGCAATACGTTCCCTGGACTCAGTAGTGAAAAACTTAAGGCAGGAATATTTGATGGTCCTCAAATTCGCAGGCTCATCAACGATACCAATTTTACAAGTGTCATGACTGTCACTGAAGCATCGGCCTGGAACAGTTTTGTCGCTGTTGTAAAATGTTTTTTGGGCAATCATAAAGCTCCCAATTACGAGGAACTGGTCAAAAACATGCTCACTAACTTTCAAAACTTAGCAGCTAACATGAGCATAAAATTGCACTTCCTTCACAGCCACTTGGATCGATTTCCTCGTAATCTAGGTGATTTCAGTGAGGAACAAGGAGAGCGGTTCCATCAAGATATGAAAGGAATAGAGGAAAGATATAAAGGAAGATGGGACAGACATATGATGGCAGATTATTGCTGGAATCTGCAATGTGACTGTTCTGAAGAGACCTATAAAAGGAAAGCGTGCAGGAAGCGGTTCGTCATGGACGGAAAATGATATACTTATAGAGAAACTTTTCAATTATGTTTTATACGTGGACAAATGCCTATCAGGTTTTCATAGATGCTATTTATAAAGATTATTTTCTTTTTTCATTGTAGTTTGTAGCGCTCGAGTTCAGTATTAGCAATTTTTTCTAATTTTTTGAATAAATCATGCATTATCTCAAAAACTAGAGCCAAACTGCATAAATGGTTGCTATATTCGTCCTCAGCACCACTAACCCATCCTAAAGCCACTCAAATATCCTTGGCAAAAAAATGAGTGTTGACCAGTGTTATTGTAGGCTCTTAGTTTGTTTCTTTTTAGTTTTTGTAGTTTAGCACCGAGCGAGATGGCGCAGTGGTTAGACACTGGACTCGCATTCGCGAGGACGACGGTTCAATCCCGCGTTCGGCCATCCTGATTTAGTTTTTCCGTGATTTCCCTAAATCGCTCCAAGCAAATGCCGGGATGGTTCCTTTGAAAGGGGACGGCCGACTTCCTTCCCTAATCCGATGAGACCGATGACCTCTCTGTCTGGTCTCCTTCCCCAAACCAACCCAACCCTCTTGTAGTTTACCTTCAGTGTCCAGTCTTTTTTTTTCAATTACGTTGAGCATTGTTCTATAATATGCCATTTTATGCTGATTGTAACATCAGATGTGTCCGCAGCTCGTGGTGTTGCGGTAGCGTTCTCGCTTCTCGCGCAGGGGGTCCCGTGTTCGATTCCCGGTGGTGTCAGGGATTTTACCTGCCTCAAGAGGACTGGGTGTTGTTGTGTCATCATCATCCCCATTACGGTCAGAGGAAGGCAATGGCAAACTACCTCCGCTAGGACCGTGCCTAGTACGGCGGTGCGGGTTTCCCGCATCGTCCCCCACGCTCCTCGGAGTATGGGACGTAGCATCAGATGTAGTGGGTTTTCTGTATATTTTAAATTTATGTTCATCTTTTTGCTACTGCTGTTGATATAATTTTACAACGTAAGTGTGTATCTCGACATTACTCATAGCACGAAGTTATTATTTAACATATTATGTAAAACCTCATTTCCCTGTTTTACAAATCAAATAATTTTTTGACATGCGCCTTACCTTCATGAATTTAGCAGAAAAAGAATAGTTAGCTGATGACTGTTCCTCAGATGCCATCTCCTTTGCGTTCTAGTTGGGGTGCCGGTCCAGTCACATGTTGCCAAGTGTGATAGTTTTAAATTAATTTTATCGCCACTATTATACTTTCGTAAGCAAAGCCTCTGAGTTATGTCCATCAGCCTGACACAACAGTTCCGTATAACAATAAGAATTCCACGTAAGTCAGCAAGCGGTTTATATTGAAACCAGATACAGCCTAAGTTCTAAACACTATGATTTGTCCGAAATTAGTAATTGTGTATTGAAGAGTTAACTGTGTTTGTTGTAGGGCAACGCCACTAGCAGCATAAATCATTATAGTTTCTTTCGGAGAAGCGATGTTTATAATGACATCTCTGTAATTCATTTAGCTCTGTAAAAGAGGATATACGTCACTTAGTGAGTACTTTTCCACAACCTGTTTGGCTAAAAACAGAATTTCGTTACCCTTAGACGGTTCACCTTAGCTGAATAAAAATGCATACTGAAGTCTCTCTTCCATCAGGGGAATGTACGTGGGGCGTTCAATAAGTAATGCAAAAAATTTTATTTTCCCGTCAATTTCGGTCCAAAAAATGCGTAATTTCTTGTGGGACATCGTACACTATTCCTGCTTCATCCCTGTAGTATCATGAAGTTCCTACAGGTAACGGCGCTATACTCTGCCTTCAAAGTAACGTGTGTAATGGAGGTGCATTCCAAGCAGAGAGCTGTCATTGAATTTCTTCTGGCGCAAAACCAGACCATTGTAGATATTTATAGGCGCTTGCAGGATATCTGCGGAGATGTGATAGTGAACAAAAGCACTGTGAGTCGTTGGACGAGGCATCTGTTACCATCGCAACAAGGTCTCGCAAACCTGTCCGATCTCCCGCGTGCCGGTCGGCAGCACACAGCTGTGACTCCAGCTGTGACGCTCTCATTCGAGATGATGGACGGATCAGTATCAAACACCTCGCTGTTCAAACGGACGTCTCTGTTGGTAGTGTTGACACACACGATCACGAGTTGGGCTACTCCCAGGTGTGTGTCCGCTGGGTTCCTCGACATCTGTGCACAGTTGCTCGCGCGTTGCGAGCCTGAAACTGACAGCCGATGAAGCTTCGATCCGTCAACAAAACGACAATCCATCGAGAGGCGCCACACCAACTCTCCTGCGAAGGAAAGGTTCAAAGCATTATCCTCAGACGCTGAAGTCATGGCCACGGTCTTCTGGGACTCTGAAGGGATATTCTGTTCGATGTCCTCCCTCATGGTGCAGCGATCGACTCGAAAGTGTACTGTGCTACCTCCAGGAAACTGAAGAAACGTCTTCAGCGTCTTCGTCGCCACGAAAATGGAAACGAACTTCTCCTTCACCCTGACAACGCAAGGCCTCACAGAAGTCTGCGCACCCAAGAGAAGCTCACAAAACTTCATTGGTCTGTTCTTCCTCAACAAACCTACAGCCCGGATCTCGCTCCTTCCGACTTCCACCTGTTTGGCCCTACGAAGGATGTACTCTGCGGGGAGCAGTAAGTGGATGATGTGGGGGTTATTGATGCAGAAAGACGTTCGCTCCGACGTCGACCAGTAGAGTGGTACCACGCGCTCATATAGGCCTCCCAGTAAGGTGTCGTAAGCCGTCGCAATGCACGGAGATCATGTTAAAAAACTGGTTTTTTAGTCAAAAGTGGGGGGGGAAAATATGTTCTATTGGAATGCTGAGCCAACGACCTTGCCGCAGTGGTAACACCGGTTCCCGTCAGATCACCGGTGTTAAGCACTTTTGGGCTTGGATGAGTGACCATCCGGTCTGCCGAGTGCTGTTGGCAAGCGGGGTGCACTCAGCCCTTGTGAGGCACACTGAGGAGCTTCTTGATTGACAAGTAGCGGATCCGGTCTCGTAAACTGACACACGGTCGGGAGGGCGGTGAGCTGACCACATGCACCTCCATATCCGCATCCATTGACACGGCGGCCGGTCGGCACCGTTGGGCCTTCATGGCCTGTTCGGAGTTTATAGTTTAGTATTGGAATCCTGAATAAAACCAATCTGCTTTCAGAAATAATGTGCTGCATTACTTACTGAACGATCTTCCTTTACTGATAACTTAGTCAAACGTGTTATGGGGATTTCATGGGTAGACTGCGGAAGAGTTTGGAACCACTAATTCGCCTACAAGGTGTCTGACATGTAAACTACCTGTGGCGCCCGTTGCTGAGGACGCAGATTCTAGGTGCGTCGGTGGCGTCCCCACACTGCAGCTACCGAAGCCTGTCGTCCGCGCAGCTGGCGAGTTTCCAGCACGCGCCGTTCGCCAAGCCGGCCGCGCCGAGTGGCGTGGCGTAGGCTTCGCATTGTTCTGGTTCGCCCCTGCGGCTGCCCTAATTGTCGCACCTCCGCTACTGACGCACGCAGCGGTAATCGTCCGCAGCAGCTGACAGTCAGCACCACATTTGTCCGCGCCGATGGCTCGGCTCCCGTCACTGGGCTCTCCTAATAAGCGTAGCCTCCTCCTTCACGTTGCCCGCCCAGTCGCAGGGGCACATCCGGAATTCCAAGGACGAAGATTCGTCATGCAACTCCAATTTTACATCGTTCTATTCGTCTTTCAAGTTCGTATGTCATACAGTTTTCACAGCACGCCGCGAATGGAACACTGTATTATGCTGACTAATATAGCAGTTCTGGGTTTGTGCTGGGGCGGGGAGGGGGGGGGGGGGAGGGAGCAGCGTGTTTTGAATTATCCTTGCATGAGGTACTTATAGAGGTCGGGTAGGAACTAGCGCATTTACGACACTGCCATATCCCGGGAGCAGTTGCGCGGCGGTCGATGCCAAATGCTTTGGGTTTTGCATTGTTTGTTGTTTTCTTTTTAGGGTTCCGCGCCCCAATTTGTAAACACGGAACCCTTATATGATCGCTTTCTTGTCCATCTATCTATTTGTCCGACTGTTAAGAAGCCTTTCTCTGAGGAACGAGTAGACGTATCAAGTCAAAATTTACGTCACGTATTAAGATCTATGGTCCCTTAGTGTTGTAAAAATGTAAAGCTTCTAAGTCAGTTCAATTTAATCAAAAGATACGGTGATTTATGTCACACATTTTGGTACTCGAAAACTCGCTCATAAGAACCTGTAGAGTACTTCCCGTTGCCATAGAAACATGAAGTTTGGCAGGAAGCAAGATTTCACAGTACAAGTAAAGGAAAAAATATGAAAGTTGTGAATCTGTAATTACATAACAAGAAAAATATTTTTGTTATTTTTTATCTATCTGTCTGTCTGTCTGCTTGTATGTACCTCTGTTAAGACCCTATTCCGCTGAAACAGTCTGGCAAATCAAGTTCAAATTTATGTCACGTATTAAGGTCTATGGTCGCTTAGAGGTGTAAAAATGTGAAGCCTCTAAATGAATGTAATACTCATCAAAACCTATAGGGTGCCATGTGTTGGCCTAGAATCACAAAATTTGGAAATCAGCAAGGTTTCACAGTACAAGTAAAGGAAAAACCCCGAAAATTACTAATTCGTAATTAAATCACACAAACAAACATTTTTGCCATTTTTATCCCTGTCTGTCCATCCATTTTTAAGTTTTTTTTTGTTTTTTTGACAGTTTGGCCCCTCAGTCTTCAATATGGTCCCTTGGAGATGTAAAAAAATTTAAGTTTCTAAGTCAATACAATTAAAAGATTCGACAACTCATGTCACATATTTTGATACAAACTCACTAGTCGAAACGTGTAGGGTACTTCTCATCGACATATAATCCTGAAATTCGGCGGAAGAAGGTTTCATAGTACGAACAAAGCAATGAATCTAAAATTTGTTAATTTGTAATTTGAACAGATAAAAATGTATTTTGTCTTTTGAACATTACCCGAGCGGTCTAGGGCGCTGCAGTCATGGACTCTGCGGCTGGTCCCGACGGAGGTTCGAGTCCTCCCTCGGGCATGGCTGTGTGTGTGTTTGTCCTTAGGATAATTTAGGTTAAGCAGTGTGTAAGCTTAGGGAGTGATGACTTTAACAGTTAAGTCTCATAAGATTTCACACACACATTCTTTTGAACACACACGCATTCATCATCCATCAAAAACATAACAGACGCACATTACTGCGTGCCAACATAAAGTATAAGACGTAACCGTGTTTTAATGAGTAAATAAAAATGTTTTATTAAATCTTCTCTAACTACTGAAGTCCTCTGCTCGCTACCGTTTGTATGTCCACGATTGTCGACGAACTACTGAAGAGATTTTGAAACGGTCCTGGAACTCCCGGGACCAATATCTTGCCATTATCGATAAGAGACAAAAATCGTTGGGATTCCCAGTTCACAGGATGGTTGAACTACACAGGGTGAACATTAGTAAAACCGACAAATTGCAGGGACGGATTTTTGAGTGGAAAAGATTCTACGACTATGTGTCCGTGCGTGCAACGACAACAAATCGTCCCGGAATACAGTACAGAGATGCATCGCGTCCACGTCACAACAGATGTCCAAAGTGGCCTCCATGGGATGCACTGCACGCGTTCACTCGTCGCATCATAGATTGCCGCACTCTTCTTCATGTTACAGTCTCTCCGAATAGCGTCGTGAAACGCTGTTGAAGGGTCTGCACATCAGGAACTGGATGGGCATACACAACGCTTTTCACATGCCCCCACAGATAAAATCAGGCCATGCCACAGGGCATCCACATCCTATCCAACGTCCGGAGAGATGTTTTCGAGGTGTCGGTGAACTGTAATGCGTAAGTGGGGTGGTGCTCTGTCATGCAGAATCCACGTAACCTATCGTACTGCCAAGGCACATTCTCAAGCAGCGAAAGCAGAGTGATGCTGAACCGATGCTGCTGAGAAGCCTCACCCATTCCCCTAGAATTGACTGTAGTCCACAGATGGCGATTATGCAGATTGATAACGCCAATTCTGGTAACGGTTCCTTCGTCGGTAAGGAGTATTGATGACAGAAATCCCATAATTTTTTATGGTTTCGTGCAAAAACCATCGAAAAAAATCCTTCCCATAGAGAGAAATTCGCTGCTGATATTCCTTGCACTCGTTGCAGGTGATAGGGATAGCAGCTGTTGTCATGCAGGATGCACATAATCGTACTTTGGCTTACACCACGTCGGCGGACCACTTGCTTGGTGTTTTACTATGGTTCGTGTTAATATCCTGTAGAACTCGGTCCTTTCATATCTGGTCTACGCACAGTCCGCCGTCTCCGTGCACGTTTGTCTATCCGAAAGGCCCTATTATCACCAAAAAAACAAAAAACGTCATGAAATGTTGTTTGAGTGGGTTAGTGTCTGTAGGGGTGCTTGCTTTGGTTAAACCGTGTTGCCTCTCGACCGTTTCCACCTACTTGGCTGTATATGAATACCATCTCGGCTTTTTCCTGACGTGAACACCGGACCATTCTTCGGCTTATAGTAAGTTGCGTCAGTCACGAAGCCTGCAACATACGTGTTCAGAGGAACTTTCATCGTCAATGTCATCTACTTTGGCAACGATGCGTTTCCGAACGTATGTTCATAGGACCTGTTTTCCTCCACTTCCAGTCAGAAATCCGTCCATGCAGTTTGTCGGTTTTATTAATGTCCACCCTCTATATATACATAATTAAGGTTTTTGGACTTTTTTTTAAAGTCTGAAATGAGTGAGGAGACTGGCCCTGCACGGAGTTCTAATACAATTGTCACAATACCATGAGGGATCGGCGATACCAATGACCATACGTAAAAAGGGCGGAAATGATGTTTATGTTGATCTCTATTCCAATTTTCTGTACAGGTTCCGGAACACTCGGAACCGAGGTGATGCAAAACTTTTTTGATTTGTGTAGTAATTACCTACAGTCAGCGGAACGAGCCTACTGTGCAGCATCTGATGTAAGTACAGTATGCAAAATTAAGCCTTAGCTGCACATCCTTTGTAGCACAAGTTCCGTATTGTGAATGTATCGTTCGGTGTTTCGATTTCCAGCGCTGTTAACACATCTCCAGGAACACATACATACATGTGCTACAAAAGTTGATTCTAACCTAAAAAGCAAGAGAAAAACACGACAAAATGTAATATACCAGCGTATTATATCTATCACATAATACGTTTATTGTATGTATAAAAAGAAACATGTATTTCAGGCCACTGATGATGCTTCCCAAATAAATGAAGCGAAATGCGTATGACAACAAACAACCTGCCTTCATTTAGTTGCATAGACGGTACATACCTCCACGGATTCAGTGTATATTTAACAAGCATTTGATGAAACAAGGAGACATCCCTTACAAAATAAAGCCACTTGATACATTTCATAAAGGAGAAACGCAACTATAGAGGCATTAGTATTACTGCTTCGGAGAGAAGACTGTCTGTAATTATCAAAGAACGTCTGCAGAATGAAATTATTATAGGAGCAGAACAGGGTTACTTTACCGCAGGTCAATCCCGTGAAGGGATCTATAAAAGAGACAATTCAAAATAGAAGATATAAGGGAAGAGACATCCATCTTTTCACAAATTTACAGAAAGCATGACACTGTACCAATAAACAATCTAGATCGATCGGTCTGGAAGCTCATTGACTGGGGTAGAACTGTCTTCAGCGATGACTCGATGAGTCCCGCTTCGAACTGAAACCCAGTGACCAGCGAAGACGTGTGTGGAGACGCTGCGGACAGTGATGGGTTACCAAACTTGTCACACGCCATACGGTCCGACAACCGGGATTGATAGTCTGAGGTGCCACTTTTTTCACATCAGGAGCTCTTTGGTTGTCATCCGGCGCACTCTTACGGCACAGCAGTACGTCGACGAAATTCTACGCCCTGTTTTTTGCCCTCCTTGGCAAACTACCCTGGTCTTACATTCAGCACGATAATGACCGCCCACACATGGAGAGAGTTCTTCTGCCTGTTGCCGCCCTTGCCAAACCCTACCTTGGCCAGGAAGGTCTTCGGATCTGTCCCTAACTGAAAACGTTTGGAGCATTATGAGCAGGGCCCCCTGTATATCTTGGGATCTAACGCGCCAGAATTTGGCACTATATCCTTCACGATGGCATCCAACAGCTCTACTAACGAATACCAAGCCAAATAGCTCCTTGAACCAACGCGCTATTTACTTGCTCAGTTTTTTAAGCTCTTTCTCTTGAAAAAGTCATCCAGTTTTTCTGAAAGCATTATCTTTGGTTTTTCTGTACATCACTTCTACCGAGTTCCGTCCCACTCGGACAATTCCTTCGTGGTCCGTCTTTTTTCTTCCTTGTATTGTATTAAAACACCAGCAAATAATGTCCTTAGTACTAAAGGGAACTGTAGCGAGTAAAACCTCTAGCGGAAGAAAGAGACTGATATATACCCACAAACAACTGATCAAGTTGATGCATGTGCTACTCTGAGATTAAGTTTTCACAGGAAAGAGAAAAAAGTGGCTAAAAAAGACGAATAGGAAGTTGATTTCCTGTAAGAGGAAGAGATTGGCAAAGGAGAAGAAGTTAGTTATAACACAAATGTGTCTCCGTCCCCTCCCCCCTAGAAAGCAGTGAATCTTTATGCCATAAAGTATGCTGATGTTCAAGTTCTTGTTGAAGGGACTTGCTGGTAGTAATGGTAGGTGGCGGTCCGTTTTGGTGAGCTATAATCATCGGTCGAACATCGCTGGAAGGCGGCGGCTTCAATTGTGAAAACCTATCGGCGCCATTGCACTAGTTGGAGACTCCGAATTCTTCTACCTGACCCTTGACGGAAGCAAGGTTGGTTGACGAAGTGTCGTTTGCATATTTCGGGCACCACGGTGAGGTATTTGATATGACGTCGTTCCCGTCTGATATTGTGAGACAAAGACACCTGTTTGTTTTTGAAACTGAGCACGCACTCCGGGTTATGACGCAGGTACGTTAAATGTATAAAATTATTTATTCCGCAGCATGGCTGCCTTGTGGTGTGCACAAACGGTTGCTTTATATTACATTCTTTGGTAGATTACCTGCCCTGTGTTTTGCCTTGCATTGCCATTGTTTTAAGGTTTTTACTGTTTGTTTGAACAGTGTTCTAGGTGCCTATTGTTAATGCTACCTGTAATTGGCTTTCCTCGTATGTTATCCAGTGTCCTGCGTTTTATGAAACTAATGTTTATTCGATTTGTTTTGCTGGTGCTTTAAGTGCTTGTTAAACTTGCTTTACGTATTGGCTTTGAATCCCGCATTGCTTAATACATTGTGCATGTTACAAGACACATAATCCATTACATAAAGCTTTATACAGGCACCTGATTGTATGCCTCAGTGCTGTAACAGACGTCGAACAGAATTGGTAATATTTTTGTTGATAGTGACCTACTTTTGTAAGACAGCTGGGTACGTTAGAACCGTATTACTTACTGTTTGTAATTTTTGCGACTACCCTGTCTATCAGTTCTCTGTCAATTGTTCATTTGATCGTCCTGCTGGACCTTTCCCAATCTGTCAGCAGAATTGAGTGGCGCTGCGGTTGTTTACTCCCATGACGTTAAGCGTTTGTTTCGCCTAAGGGCATCCTGTAACGTCAACTTAGCCTAAAACTGTCCTTGGCCACAGGGCCGTAATAATTGTTGTACAGGGCATCCGTAATAAGAGTTCCGGTTTCAAAACACTGTGGAAAGAGAACCACGGCTCATATTCGCGTCAAATTTGAATATTTTATTGACGCAGGGGGAAAAATCGAGGAAAAAAAACGGAGATGGCGCTGTGAGCTTCTTAACGTAAATGGGATCGGCTACAAATGACAGATGAATCGCAATACGACGGTTATGGTTTGAGTTAAACATTACACCATCCATACTATTCATTGTACATGACTGCAGAAGTTCGGCATTCAGCTGTTGTGGCACTGTCAGTTAGATAAGCCCATCTACGACGGCAAGGTCGTAACACAATGGATGGCAAAAATCGGTTTTCAGTTTTCCTCACACCAAAATCCGCATAAAAAGCAGATTGACTCGGTTTTTAAAATCCTGGGGGCCAAATACCGAATAAAAAGCAAAATGACATCGTTTTGTAACTGTTGTGAGACTGATGAAATGTGTGTTCGATATGCTGTCCACCGTTTCCAGCCACAGCTTGAAATCGAGAAACAGCATGTTCCACAACAGTTCAGAGTGCCTCAGAGGTCACGTTCAGAACGCGTTGCGCAATGCGAGCGTTCAATTCAGCTACGTTCTTAATATGAGCACTGAACACGACATATTTTAGATAACCCCACAGAAGTCACACGAATAAAGATCAGGTGATCTGAACGACCAGTCTTTAGGAAAACGACGGCTGATAGTTCTTGCACTTCCGAAATGTCTCTGCAGCAGCCACTTCACTGGTTGTGCAATGCGCGGAGGAGCGCCATGTCCATAAAAATAATCCTACCTGCACATCCACGCTGTATGATGGTGATGATGCGCTGAAGACTCTCATTGCGTTACAGGTAACAGGAACCTCAGGACTCATCTCCTCGACGAAATACGGCCGTACGATAAACGATGCCGTCAACCCATGCCTCATACCCACCTCTGCAGAACGAAGTAATAGAAATGCCGTGTGGGTAGGGCCTCCCGTCGGGTAGACCGTTCGCCTGGTGCAAGTCTTTCGAGTTGACGCCACTTCGGCGACTTGCCTGTCGATGGGGAAGAAATGATAATGATAAGGACCATACAACACCCAGTCCCTGAGCGGAGAAAATCTCCGACCCAGCCGGGAATCGAGCCTGGGCCGTTAGGTATGACATTCCTTCGCGCCGACCACTCAGCTACCAGGGGCGGACGCAGAATGAAGAGATACCGGTCGATGTGCGTGCGGGTTTTCTGTTGACCATATTTTCCAACTCCATGTATTTTCATGTCCTTGAAGATGGAAATCGGTTTCGTGTGTACACAGAATGTTCCATGGCCGTTCATTGTCCACTTCCATGCGAGCAAGAAATTTCAGAGCCAACGTTCGTCTTGTTGGTAGATCAGCAGGAAGCAACTCTTGAACTTGGGTTATTTCGTATGGATAGCAAAGCAGGACATTTCGCAGGATTTTATGCATCGTGCTCGCAGGTATGTCCAACTTTCGAACAATTACCCGTGCACTGCATCTTTGGACACCACCTCTCAACCCTGCTGCAGTGCTGTGGCCACATCTTCGAGAGATCAACTGCTTTCCTCCCTCTGCCACACTATACTTCAGAGAATATGTCTTTATGGATTTTGTAATCATTTTCTCCAGAGCCTTCCCAGACATCAGACCAATACGTTTTTTCATACCCTTGAGTGTCCGGGAAATTCTGGAGGGCTACTGGCCCACAGTTACCGTTTTTGTAAAAGAGCTTCACAAGCTGCGTGCGATCCTTCATGGAACAGCCATGTTGGACTTCTCGGACGCAAATTGACAAAATGTCGTGAAACTGGAACTTTAATTATGGACATCTTGTATAATTATTTGCGGATTTCTTGCGTTTCCATCAATTTCAGCGCAAATCCTAACATACCTCCGCTAACGGTGAGGCTTTCTTAAGAAGCCGCTACCCGTTAACTCAGTATATATCTTTCTTTCAAAGTACTGTTAAAATTCCTTGTAAATCTTAAAATTCGGCTCTGGCTGTAATTGTAGTTTACGTACTTATGTTCTTAATCTGTAACTGTTCTTGTTACTGTCACTGAAACTGCCTACCTAACTTGAATTTTTCACTTATCGAGATAGTACTAGGTTATATGAAAACTTTTTTGAAAATAAAGGTTTAAGTAAAGAAACACCGCTTAGAGGCAACACAAGATTCGTCTATTGTTTGCTTGGCTACTGTCCTATGAATCTCACTATAGTGACTGAGGGATGTCTTAAGTTTCAGGGGAATCTCAGGTAAATCTTAAAGCGCCGTCACCGACTGTAAATTAGTTTCTGTGGTCACTTGCCGTTAATTCAGGACACTTTCTGATATATTTGAATACTACAGAAGCTCAGTGTTTGTAAAATTTGTAGTCCCTTCAAAATTTAGTGTTGAATATTTAGCGTTGCCTTCATCGTGGTTAGTAAATTTATTAGGTCACACGCCCTCAAATGAAATGGTCAAGCGTTAATCATTGGTTTCAGCTTTTGCGATTTTAATCTTTAATTCTTCCTAGCATTTGTATATCTTATTATAGTAAAATTTTGTCATTGGGCCCTAAGCCGTTGGTGCAGCAGCTAAGGATAATTTTGGATTTACCTTGTTAACTATAATAACTTGTAACAGTGTATCAGACCGCATCGTCATAATTTAAAATGCACCAACGTTTCGGCCAGCGTTGCAGCTAGCCTTCATCAGGGCCTTACGTTAACTGCTAAATGAACACACTTGGTTCCTTAAATAGCTGCACGAGAAAACCGTGTCGTTACTTGATTGGCTGTAAAAGGAGGAGGAGGAGGGTGAAAAGTATGCTTTATTGGTGTTTCCTTTATTATCTGTCATTGGCTGAAATAGCTGTTTTCTATTGGTCTTTATATTAATCCACCCCATTGGAGGAGACGGACGAATAGCGAACAGGTGATGGCTGTGACGTCACACTGTTTCCATGCTGTCCAGAAGCCGGCTACGGCGTGCCATTGCTTTGTGTGCTCGCGACCACTACTGCGGCTCTCCGCGTGTCTGCATGGGCCGCCACGGCTCTGCCGCCGCTCCGTAGCCCCGCTATTGCAGGCAGTCAAGACCTCGGAAGCTTGTACCCGTCCTCTCTATTCATGTTGGCGGGTCTTTTGGCTATTTCTATCGCCTCTCTAATCTTTCTTTTGAAAGTGAGAGGCTGTTTCGCCAGGACGCGGGCTTCTTGAAAAAGTATTGGTTTCCCGCACTCGTCTCGGTGTTCCGCCACTGCTGACTTAGTGTGTTGTTTCAGGCGGATATATCTTTCATGTTCCGAGAGCCTTGTGCTAATCGGACGTCCCGTCTCACCTATGTAGACTAATCCACACGCACAACCAATTTCATACACGCCAGCTGTGTGTAGTTTGTCAACTGCATCCTTGGTAGAACCGAGCATGTCTGATATTTTGTTTCTGCTTCGGAAAATTGGTTTGATGTCGGCTTTTCGTAGAATTTTGCCAATACGTTCGGTGACCCCTTGTACATATGGTAACACAGCAATGCTCTGTGCCTCCTTCTCCTCTTCCCTATTAGTCTTCTCCCTTGTCGACATGGTGCTGTCTATCATCTGCTTCCCATAGACATTAGTTCCGAAGATGGACCTGAGGCGTTCAAGTTCTGTCTTCAGATGTTCTTCGTCGCTTATCCTGTACGCTCTCTTCGTTAGCGTGTGCAGGGCGGACTTCTTCTGCGTGGGGTGATGGAGGGAGGAGGCGTGAAGGTACCTGTCCGTATTGGTTGGTTTCCTGTACACTTTGTGGCCAAGTTTACCATCAGGTTTTCGATAAAGTTCCACGTCGAGAAAAGGCAGCACCCCATTCTTCTCTGTTTCCATTGTAAACTGAATTTTCCTATGCTGTTGGTTAAGGTGCTTGTGGAAGTTCTGTAACTCCTCTTCTCTGTGGGGCCAGATGACGAAAGTATCATCGACATAGCGAAGCCAACAATTTGGACGTAATGGTGCGGACTGGAGGGCTGTTTCCTCAAATGCCTCTATGAAAATTTCTGCTGCGATAGGCGATAGGGGTGAGCCCATAGCTACACCATCAGTTTGTTCATAAAATTGACCTCTCCACTTGAAATAGGTGGTCGTCAGACAGTGGCGCCCAAGCTCACATATATCAGGTGCCACGCGTTCTTCTAGGATGTTCACAGTATCTGACACTGGGACATTCGTGAATAGGGATTTGACGTCGAAACTAACCATCAGATCTTGGTCCGTAACACGCATTTCCTTTAGGAGAGACACGAGAGACCGAAGGTACACAAAACCGACTTCCCCTTAAGGCCCATAGTAAACCGTATAAATTCGCCGACCTACTACCTAGCGAAAGAACTGGCACCTAGGCTCCGACACCTGGTGCATCAAACCGAGTCTTACGTTCAGGATTCCACTCACTCCGTGTCTCTCCTAAAGGAAATGCGTGTTACGGACCAAGATCTGATGGTTAGTTTCGACGTCAAATCCCTATTCACGAATGTCCCAGTGTCAGATACTGTGGACATCCTAGAAGAACGCGTGGCACCTGATATATGTGAGCTTGGGCGCCACTGTCTGACGACCACCTATTTCAAGTGGAGAGGTCAATTTTATGAACAAACTGACGGTGTAGCTATGGGCTCACCCCTATCGCCTATCGCAGCAGAAATTTTCATAGAGGCATTTGAGGAAACAGCCCTCCAGTCCGCACCATTACGTCCAAATTGTTGGCTTCGCTATGTCGATGAAACTTTCGTCATCTGGCGCCACAGAGAAGAGGAGTTACAAAACTTCCACAAGCACCTTAACCAACAGCATAGGAAACTTCAGTTTACAATGGAAACAGAGAAGAATGGGGTGCTGCCTTTTCTCGACGTGGAACTTTATCGAAAACCAGATGGTAAACTTGGCCACAAAGTGTACAGGAAACCAACCAATACGGACATGTACCTTCACGCCTCCTCCCACCATCACCCCACGCAGAAGAAGTCCGCCCTGCACACGCTAATGAAGAGAGCGTACAGGATAAGCGACGAAGAACATCTGAAGACAGAACTTGAACGCCTCAGGTCCATCTTCGGAACTAATGTCTATGGGAAGCAGATGATAGACAGCACCATGTCGACAAGGGAGAAGACTAATAGGGAAGAGGAGAAGGAGGCACAGAGCATTGCTGTGTTACCATATGTACAAGGGGTCACCGAACGTATTGGCAAAATTCTACGAAAAGCCGACATCAAACCAATTTTCCGAAGCAAAAACAAAATATCAGACATGCTCGGTTCTACCAAGGATGCAGTTGACAAACTACACACAGCTGGCGTGTATGAAATTGGTTGTGCGTGTGGATTAGTCTACATAGGTGAGACGGGACGTCCGATTAGCACAAGGCTCTCGGAACATGAAAGATATATCCGCCTGAAACAACACACTAAGTCAGCAGTGGCGGAACACCGAGACGAGTGCGGGAAACCGATATTTTTTCAAGAAGCCCGCGTCCTGGCGAAACAGTCTCTCACTTTCAAAAGAAAGATTAGAGAGGCGATAGAAATAGCCAAAAGACCCGCCAACATGAATAGAGAGGACGGGTACAAGCTTCCGAGGTCTTGGCTGCCTGCAATAGCGGGGCTACGGAGCGGCGGCAGAGCCGTGGCGGCCCATGCAGACACGCGGAGAGCCGCAGTAGCGGTCGCGAGCACACAAAGCAATGGCACGCCGCAGCCGGCTTCTGGACAGCATGGAAACAGTGTGACGTCACAGCCATCACCTGTTCGCTATTCGTGCGTCTCCTCCAATGGGGTGGATCAATATAAAGACCAATAGAAAACAGCTATTTCAGCCAATGACAGATAATAAAGGAAACACCAATAAAGCATACCTTTCACCCCTCTTCCTCCTCCTTTTACAGCCAATCAAGTAACGACACGGTTTTCTCGTGCAGCTATTTAAGGAACCAAGTGTGTTCATTTAGCAGTTAACGTAAGGCCCTGATGAAGGCTAGCTGCAACGCTGGCCGAAACGTTGGCGCATTTTAAATTATGACGATGCGGTCTGATACCCTGAAGAATTTTATTGAAGAAGACAACGGCCACGGAAGCCTACGGTTACATTTAACCAACCTGTATGGGCAGGAAATCCACGGAAACATCAAGAAATTAGAAGCACTGCGTTTAAAAAGATGTAAACTGCTGAATGACCTTGCTTTTTTGAAGAGATGCAGAGACACGAGTGTTGTGCCGTATTCTTTACGGTTGATGTCTCACATAAAAACGAACAAGGCGAGGAATATCTGTGTTAAAGCCAGTAAAGCATTGCTACGGGAAAGGATCCGCCACATCCGCATAAGTCTCGATGCTCACAACAGGAATTTGTGTGATCTGCACCTATTTCTGGCCGGAAAACTTCAGATGGAAGACTGGGATAAAGTCGACAGGTTAACCTTTCAGCAAGCATCAAGGACCAGCAATAGTATTACTAACCGCCAGATGAGAAAGTACGACAAACTACAACAGAAAGCCACGGACGAAACATTGACGCTGGACAGGCGACGGACAGTGATCAACCTCTCCAGCCACACCTTGAGCGAAGCAACCACAGCAATTCTGGCCAAGGGGATGAATTTCGCAGTCGCACCTAAGCGAGTTCCAAAAGAAGATATCATAGAATCCGTAGAGGCTTCGGTACGTCATCTGCCACAGGCCGAGGCGGAGAAGATCCAGCAGGAAACGGTCAGAGTTCTGAATGAAGCAAAGCCACCGAAGCAAAACATCAACGCAGAGGAATACCATGCCATCAAGGAACTCAGGGACAACCCCCACTTAGTAGTGGTACAGGCAGATAAGGGCAACGCCACTGTAGTCTTGGACACAACTGATTACAACAAACGAATGGAAGATATTCTCGCAGAACCTATCTACAAGAAACTCCAGGGAGATCCGACGGACAAGGTAATCAAAACGACGCGCTCTAGAATCAACTTCAACAAGGCCAGAAGATTCATCTCGCAAGTGACACAGGCACCAAGGATATATGGTGTACCGAAGGTACACAAAACCGATTTCCCCTTAAGGCTCATAGTAAACAGTATAAATTCGCCGACCTACTACCTAGCGAAAGAACTGGCACCTAGGCTCCGACACCTAGTGCATCAAACCGAGTCCTCCGTTCAGGATTCCACTCACTTCGTGTCTCTCCTAAAGGAAATGCGTGTTACGGACCAAGATATGATGATTAGTTTCGACGTCAAATCCCTATTCACGAATGTCCCAGTGTCAGATACTGTGGACATCCTAGAAGAACGCGTGGCACCTGATATATGTGAGCCTGTGCGCCACTGTCTGACGACCACCTATTTCAAGTGGAGAGGTCAATTTTATGAACAAACTGACGGTGTAGCTATGGGCTCACCCCTATCGCCTATCGCAGCAGAAATTTTCATAGAGGCATTTGAGGAAACAGCCCTCCAGTCCGCACCATTACGTCCAAATTGTTGGCTTCGCTATGTCGATGATACTTTCGTCATCTGGCCCCACAGAGAAGAGGAGTTACAGAACTTCCACAAGCACCTTAACCAACAGCATAGGAAAATTCAGTTTACAATGGAAACAGAGAAGAATGGGGTGCTGCCTTTTCTCGACGTGGAACTTTATCGAAAACCTGATGGTAAACTTGGCCACAAAGTGTACAGGAAACCAACCAATACGAACAGGTACCTTCACGCCTCCTCCCACCATCACCCCACGCAGAAGAAGTCCGCCCTGCACACGCTAACGAAGAGAGCGTACAGGATAAGCGACGAAGAACATCTGAAGACAGAACTTGAACGCCTCAGGTCCATCTTCGGAACTAATGGCTATGGGAAGCAGATGATAGACAGCACCATGTCGACAAGGGAGAAGACTAATAGGGAAGAGGAGAAGGAGGCACAGAGCATTGCTGTGTTACCATATGTACAAGGGGTCACCGAACGTATTGGCAAAATTCTACGAAACCGACATCAAACCAATTTTCCGAAGCAAAAACAAAATATCAGACATGCTCGGTTCTACCAAGGATGCAGTTGACAAACTACACACAGCTGGCGTGTATGAAATTGGTTGTGCGTGTGGATTAGTCTACATAGGTGAGACGGGACGTCCGATTAGCACAAGGCTCTCGGAACATGAAAGATATATCCGCCTGAAACAACACACTAAGTCAGCAGTGGCGGAACACCGAGACGAGTGCGGGAAACCAATACTTTTTCAAGAAGCCCGCGTCCTGGCGAAACAGCCTCTCACTTTCAAAAGAAAGATTAGAGAGGCGATAGAAATAGCCAAAAGACCCGCCAACATGAATAGAGAGGACGGGTACAAGCTTCCGAGGTCTTGACTGCCTGCAATAGCGGGGCTACGGAGCGGCGGCAGAGCCGTGGCGGCCCATGCAGACACGCGGAGAGCCGCAGTAGTGGTCGCGAGCACACAAAGCAATGGCACGCCGTAGCCGGCTTCTGGACAGCATGGAAACAGTGTGACGTCACAGCCATCACCTGTTCGCTATTCGTCCGTCTCCTCCAATGGGGTGGATTAATATAAAGACCATTAGAAAACAGCTATTTCAGCCAATGACAGATAATAAAGGAAACATCAATAAAGCATACCTTTCACCCCTCCTCCTTTACAGCCAATCAAGTAACGACACGGTTTTCTCGTGCAGCTATTTAAGGAACCAAGTGTGTTCATTTAGCAGTCATTCGAGGGTTGGATTCCCTCACTTCCTCATTGAGGACTCGCACTGCCTGGGCTACTCTCAGGGTGTATCTTCGACGTGGAAGAGCCCCAACCGTGCTTGTCGCGTTGTTGCCCGTCTGCACGCCGTCACTGCTGCCCGCCGCCGCCGCCGCCGCCGTCGTCTGTTCGCCGCCGCCCGGTGCTTGCCGCCGCCGCCGCCGCCGCCGTCGCCGCTTGGTCGCCGTCTGTCGGTGCTCGACGCTTCCTCTTCTGCCGCCGCCACCTGGTCGCCGCTTCTTCAGCCGTCGCCGCCGCCGCTGTCGCCGTCTCTTGGTGCTCGCCGCTTCTTCAGCCGCCATCTCTCGGTGCTCGTCGCTGCCGCCGTCTCTCGGTGTTCGCTGCCGCCTGCGATCATGGACGCCCCAACTACCACCATCATCTACACCTCTCCTTCACCTGCCCCCACTGTAACGTCATGGAGTGCTTCCTCTGGGATTCACCCATCTCATGCACCTCCCCTACTCAGTCTCCTCCCCATCTATCTCCTCTTTATCGATGTATCCCCATCTGTACGTCACTCCTGCTCCTACCCCTGCTACTGCCCCTGCTGCTTCTCCCGCTCCTGCCTCTGTCCCTGCTCCCAACCCCCCTCCCCCTCCTGTCGCCCGCCGAGACGACTCTCCCCCCTGCGACTACCGCTGCTTCCCCTGCCAGAGTGTCCGCCCGCCGCGCCACAGTCGCCGCCACAGAGCGCCGTACCCTCTCATCCGGTGCTACTGCCTCACAGGAGGGCCCTGCCTCCCACCACCTCCCCATCCATCCAGTCCCTCATCCCTCCTCCCAGGCAACACCTGCCAAGAAATCTTCCAAACGGCCCAGTGGCGACCTCTCCTCTACTCCTTCCTCCAAAAAGCCACTGCCCGCCCCACCTCCCACTGACCCCGCTATGGATACCACTCCACCTCCCTCCTCTCCAGCCCCCTCCCTGTATACCTTTGTCCTAGCCAACCCCGATCTCAAATTCCTGGATGCCCGCACCCTCACCCTTGAAATCCGGAAGTACATCCCCAGTGCACCCATCACCCAACTTATCCCTCGCAGAGACTCTGTCCTCATCAAGTCTCCCTCTCCTTCCTTCCATACTGATCTCCTCCGGCGCCTTCCCCGCATCACCTTTGGGCCCCACGCATCCCTCACCCCATTCCTTACATCCTCCTCTCCTTGTCAACCCCAACCGCCTCGTTGTCCGCCGACCCTCACTGCCGTCACCACAAAACTCAGCCCTGTGATCACGGAAGACTTCCCGTGTCCTGCTGTTCCCTAAGCCTAACAAACCCCCTCTGCTACCTCTTCCTATCGTCCCATCTGCCTCACCTCCACGTTCAGTAAGGTCTTTGAGGCCATCCTCTCTCGCCGTATCCACCGCCATCTTAACCAGCACCACCTCCTTCCTCTTACCCAATGTGGCTTCCGGCCATCCTTCTCTGCTGACGACCAGCTCCTTAACCTTACCCATCTTCTTTCCCTCCAACTTAATTCCCGTCGCTCTGCTATCTTTGTTTCCCTTGATCTCCAGAACGCCTATGACCGTGTCTGGCATCCCGGGCTCCTTTTCAAACTCCAGACCTATGCTCTCCCCATCAACTTCGTCCGTCTCGTTGCTTCCTTCCTCTCCCATCGTCCCTCCTATGTGACTATCCACAATTCCAACTCCCGTACTTTCTACCCCTCTGCCGGCGTGCCCCAAGGTTCTGTCCTTTCCCCTCTTCTCTATCTCCTGTACACTGCTGATATGCCCAAACCTCCCCCTCCTGTTCATCTTCTCCAGTTCACTGATGACACCGACTTCCTAGCAATTTATCCTACCCTTCAACGGTCCCAACATACCCTCCAAACCCACCTTGACCAATTCACCGCTTGGTGCAACCAGAGGTTCCTCCGTGTTAATCCCTCCAAGACCCAGGCGATCATCATAGGCCGCACCACCCGCTCCTTCCGCCTCCATGATTTCTACCTCACCATTTACGGCCGTCCTATCCACCTCACTCCTACCCTCAAATACCTTGGCCTCACACTCGACCGCCACCTCACCTGGACTCCCCATCTCCTTACCATCCAAAACAAAGCTCACAACTGCCTCCGCCTCCTGAAACTCCTGTCCGGCCGGACGCGGGGTCTGCATCCTTCCACCATCCTTCACACCTACAAATCCATGATCCGCCCCATCCTTTGTTATGCCAGCATCGCTTGGATTTCCCCCCTCCCTGGTTCTATAAAGCCCTCCAAATCCTCAAACGCCATGCACTCCGCCTCGCCTTCTGCATCCGCCTTCCATCCCCCACGCGCATCCTCTATGACCTCATCCCCTTCCCCCACCTTCTCCTTTTCCTTGAACACATCCGCACACTATATATTGTCTGCCGCCTCGATCCCCCTCACCCCCTGGTGTCTCCCTTCCTCTCCACTCCCAACCAGTTGCCGCGCCTTTACCGTTGTGTCTCTCCCTCTCTCCATCTCCACACCCTCCATCTCCTTTCCCAACACAACTTCCACCATCTACCACTCCCGGATGATGAGCTTCGCCCTGACATCTACCCTTCCTACCAACTCTAACCCCCTCTTCCTGCCTCCTCCTCAGGGCTCCCTCTCCTCCCCCTCCCTCCTCCTGAGCGGATTTCCCCTCCTACTCCGTCCATCTCTTGTGCCTTCTTTCAGTGTCTCTGCGCTCCCTCCTGCCCTGTCTTCCCTTTTCCTCTCCCGCCCCATGTGTCTCCTGCCTCTTAGTGAACCCATGGTTGCCCCTCCTTTCTTCATCCCGCCGCTTCCCCAGCTGCCCCATGCTCTCCCCTCCTTTTCCATCCTCTCTGACCTTTCCCTCGGCAGGTCCCGCCTGGTAGTTTTATTCTTCGTCATGTGTGCTCCCAGTGGGTTTTAAGTGTGTTGTTTCGGAGTGTTTTTAATACTGTGGCCAACTTTTAACCTGTGCATGCGCATCTAGTGTCTTCTCAGTGTTTTAAGAATCGCCAACTGTGTTTTTTTAACTTTCTGGTGACTTTTTTAACTGTCCCCAATGAACGTCTACATGTCAGTGTATTTTTACCTCCATTTTCTCCCCTTACTCTGTTTTATGTTCCCCTTTTTTACCTCCTTATGTATGTATTATTTTATTCTTGTTTTAGTTGTCATGTGACTCGGCTGAAGAGCGGCGGATTGTGCTGCTGACAGCCCTCCCCTGCCCATATGGGGCAGGGGCATGAAATCACAATAAAGAAAAAAAAAATTCATTTAGCAGTTAACGTAAGGCCCTGATGAAGGCTAGCTGCAACGCTGGCCGAAACGTTGGCGCATTTTAAATTATGACGATGCGGTCTGATACCCTGAAGAATTTTATTGAAGAAGACAACGGCCGCGGAAGCCTACGCTTACATTGTAACAGTGGTTTTCGGCTTCCTAATGAAACATACCGTTCATTAGGCCAACTTTGCATTTGCTAAGTTTGTTTTTAGGTTTTTGAACCAAGCAAATGGGCACTAACTGTTTAGCAGCAGTTTCATTTGTCATTCTTTGTTTGTCACTGCAACCACTCAAAATTTAAGTTTTGCTGTGCGAGGCACTTTTTGTTCACTCCTGAGTCAGTTATTTGATTTTTCTTGATTTAATTCCTTGTTAACTACTTGTGATTGTGATGCCCTTATTGGTGTACCTTTTATTGCATGATTTTAGTTGTTTTTAAAAAACTATTTTATAAAGAGATTTTTTTCGTCCCAGTATCTTTCCACTCCCCAAACAGCTCACTAGCTCTTCAAAGAATTGAAATGGGAAAAAAAATCTCCTGAGTAATATGGCCAACCAACGGCATTGGACAAGGCTGTTGCATAGATGCTACTCTGGTTAAATATTATCTGGAAGAAGCTCTTGAAGAATGGATGAAAAACTGTAGAGGAATGGATCTAGAAATAGATGACGATTATATGTTTTGTTTATTTACTTATTTAGTTTTTTGCTGCAATATTGTCCGTCTATGCAAATACATGAAAGGCTGTTTGTTTCGCGCCATACGTGTTTCGCTTCTTAGTAGCTTGAAATGTATGTTTGTTTTATGTGTATAATAACTGCGTTACATAATAATTACAGATATGTTACATTTTTTGTCGTTAGGTGAGAAATAATCAGTTGCAGGACAAGTTTCGCGAAGTTAAATCACTACGTTACTATTTGGTTGTACTTATGATTAGTGATCCTATTAATCAACACGTGCCATCTCGGGGTAGTACGTAGTTAGTCTGCGTACACCATGGTGTCTGGTTTTCGGCGTTTCTCGAACACATTTCAACTAAGCACCTCAGTGTGTGTACTGTATCTAGCGTTCCCAACTGCCTCTGTGTATTTTTTCTTCTTGTTTTGATTGTGTTGTGGTGTCTGTATGTAGTTTGATGTTCATTTGTTTGTTTGCATTGTTTGTATGTGGGGGAGGGGTGCGTATTTCTTGTTAAGTATTAAGTTATTATTCAGTCTGGCTACGTTCTACACCTCTGTTTTTTCAGTGGCTCACGTGGTCAGTGAGTTGTTGCTTATATTGATTTCATTGTGTGTTACTTTTTTATTCATTACAAAGGTTCTTTTTATGTGAAAGTTTTCCTGTAAAGCTATAAGATTTCTGGTGTGATTGTTCAGTCTAACTACTTTCATATCCTCTTCCATGTTGGTTGGTTCATGCCCGTACTTATTAGGTTCAGCACAGGCTAATTTCATATTTCCACCCGATGGGTCTTTGGCCGGCCGCTGTGACCTAACGGTTCTAGGCGCTTCAGTGCGGAACCTTGATGTTGCTACGGTCGCAGGTTCGAATCCTGCTTCGGGCATGGATGTGTGTGACGTCCTTAGTTAGGTTTAAGTAGTTCTAAGTCTAGGGGACTGATGACTTCAGATGTTAAGTCCCATAGTGCTTAGAGCCATTTGAGCCGGCCGATGTGTTCTTAACATCTACAGGTAGTTTTGAAATTTTTGTCTGCCATTACCAGATACACTGACTTAGTTTTGACTTTCTAACTGGTACATGCCAGCTCTTTGGTATTTGTTTGGTTTTCCTATGGGTTTTTTGTAAATTTGACTAGACTATGCTTCTGTTTCTGTATGGTGCAAGAAATCCTTGTTCTTTCTGTGTATTTGCTATACTGTATGTTGGTTTGTGTTTTTATGTTAAAGTGTGCCATTTCTCTTGCTTGGACATGTCGGGGGTGTTACAGTTCTGGGTGTTTGTGGAGTTTTGTAGTGCTTGTGTCTCTTTTTATTTTCTTTAGTCGTGTTCTCAGTTGGTGGTTAAGTTTTTATATTAATTTGGTGTTATACCATTTGTTTTTGGCTAAAAGACGTATTACCTTCTTCAGAACCGCTTTTCTTACCACTGCCAGTCTACATTTTATATCCTCTCCACTTCGGCCATCATCAGTTACTTTACTCGTAATTATCCGTGCCTCTGGAGACGGCTCGCGGTTATCAACCAGCAGTAGCAGCGACAGCGCAGCATTGTCGTCAGTTACGTTCTTCGTCGTCCGAGCAGCTACAACATTGCAAGACTGTTAACCAATATTGTACAGGCATTACCCAGTGCAATTTCTTTCAATAATTAAAACTTGTAGGACACCCGTATCGTCATTGCCCTCAGACCTTATTACCAAGCAGGATCACTTTGCTTTACATGTAGTTATCTAGTGTCGTAAAAACATGAAAACTGATTTACTACTTATTGTCAGTTTTGTTTGTTTGCTATTGACAAGTTTCAATCCAAATTTTTCTGCCTCAGTACTATTCATTCTTGTATCCCATAACCGATTCTTAATTAATTTGCAGTTTTAACTTCACTCACTTAAAGTAACGTAAAATTTCACTGATAAAACTAATAACTAAAGATACAGCACAAATTAAGAGTGCGCAGTTTCCTTTATTCTGGATTTAGCTTGGCGAATGACTTCTGCTGGCTTTGTATGTACCTTATTGTTACGTTAAAAGTAAATCAGTAGCTCATTAGCTTAAAAGTAAACTCAATTCAATCTTTCAAGAGTGAAAAGTAAATTCCAAATGTTGCATTACGTTATGCTGGGATTACTGAAAGTCATTTTTTACGAAACGAAGTTTCAATTACAGTCATTTACTTAACCAACAATTTCATTTAACTTTATTTTCAAAATTTAGTATTTCGGAGTGAGTAATTGCAAGCTCAGTACTTTCTAGTTCATTTATTTTCTCGTGAACTTCCTGTTATGGAAAAGAGTAACAGCCTTCTTTTACCACGCGAATGATTATTAGCCTCATTTTCTTTTTCATTACCTTTCTTAAGGTTCTAGATACTCATTGCCTTAGTGGGCTGAAGACCGTTTAATTATCCCTTCTTGCTGGTCAGTTTTTTTTATATTATTAGCATCTTTTTCATTAAATATTGCGTGGTACCCTTTCCCTCTGTGGTTCGTGAGCGATTGCACTAAATTCTACCCATTTCGTAAGTATTATCAGTATTTAGAATACATTCTTCCTTCTGACGGATCTGTTGTGCACTTTCCTCTGACTAACCGGTATTATTTTCCTTCGGTAACGACAGCGTTACTTGCTATTTAACTGCATTAGGCATAAGCGATCACGGTCATTTATATCACAATCCAGTAAGCCAATTCGGAAGGAGGAAGTTACACGTCGTAGGGTAAGTATTCCCTAATGTGTTCCTATATTACTCCGGAATCCAAACTGATCTTCCTCGAAGTCGGCCTCTACCAGTTTTTCCAATCTTCTGTAAAGAATTCCTGTTAGTATTATGCAACCATTACGTATTAAACCGATGTTTCCGGAATATTCAATCCAGTGAGCACCTGTTTTCTTTGGGAATGGTATTATTATTCCCTCTTTAAGTCTAAGGATATATCGGCTGTCTCATATATTTTGTACTGCTGATGGAATAGTTTTATCGTGGCTGGGTCTTCCAAGTTTATCAGTAGTTCTGACAGCACGTCGCCTATGTCCTTTCCCCTTTCTATGATATTGCCATCAATTTCATCTCCCTTGTATTGGCCCTCCATTTACTCCTTCCACTTTCCAGCTTTCCCTTCTTTGCTTAATATTGGTTTTCTTTCTGAGCTCTGCTTTCCTTTTCTCCGTAGGCCTCTTTAGTGCCCCTGTGTGTAGTATCTATCTTTCCCCTAGTGGAATATTCTTCTAAAACCTTACATTTGTCCTCTAAACATTGCCGCTTAGATGTTTTGCACTTCCTGTCAAATCACTTTTTAGAAGTTTGTATTCCCTTTTCTTTTCTTTATTTTGTGCATTTTTATATTCTCTTCTTTCAGCAGTTAAATTCAGTATCTCCTGCGATATCCAAGGATTTCTAATAGAGCCTGTCTTTTTACCTATTTGATCCTGTGCTGCCCTCACTATTTTATCTCTCAAAGCAACCAATTTTTGTCTTCTACTGTATTTCCTTCCTTTGTTCTCGTCAGCCTTTGCCTAATGCTTCCTCTGAAACTCTCAACAAACTCTCGTTCTTTCTATTTATCCAGATCCCGTCTCTAATAATTTCCTACCTTTTTGCAGTACCATCATTTTTTATCTACTGTCCATAGTCAGTAAATTGTGGCCAGAATGCACATCTGTCCTTGGAAATGTCTTACAATTTAAAATCGGTTTCCGGATTCTTAATCTCTCCATTATGTAATGAATTTGAAACCTTCTGGTCTCTTCACGTCTTTCCCACGTAGATAGCTTTCTTTCACGGTTCTTAAACCACGTGTTAACAATTATTAATTTACGCTCTGTGCAAAATTCTACTATCTGGACTAACAGTAAATTGTTCTAAAACAGTCTGCCGGGGTGGCCGAGCGGTTCTAGGCGCTACAGTCTAGAACCGTGCGACTGCTACCGTCGCAGGCTCGAATCCTGCCTCGGGCATGGATGTGTGTGCTGTCCTTAGGTTAGTTATGTTTAAGTAGTTCTAGGGGACTGATGGCCTCAGAAGTTAAGTCCCATAGCGCTTAGAGCCATTTGAACCATATTTTTTGTTCTAAAACATATTTCTTTGTAGTAAGTAAGCAACACGATATTGTCGTAGACGGAAAAACTATTGAGGGATGTCATAAGTATAAATAGCTTAAACTCAGATCAAAGTTACACTAAACAAGAAAGAAGACAGCGGACAACAAAAGCTAAAGAAGTAATCAATAACCTGAATTCTATCCTTTGGTGAAAAATTAAGTAATTTACATTAATTGATAATACAAAACAATTATTTATTTGGAGTAAGATCATAGGAAACCACAAAACGAGATAGAAGAAGACTTGAAGTCACCCAAATGGATGTTTAAAGAAATTGTAGAGTTTTGAGGCGAGTCTCGGTCCGGCACACAGTTTTAATCTGCCAGGAAGTTTCAAGATCCTAAATAACTAAATATGAAGCGAGTGAAAACTCCTGCATGCCTCACTGAAGGGATGAAAAAACGGCGTTAAAAATAGTATGAACAAAGATTAAATGTTAAAAGATTACCGAAAAAAGTGCTTTGGCAACCTGCGTGCAAGAGAAAAAGAAGAATACCCTCTGCAGAGTGGAAAAATCAACTGGGGAAGGACATGCAACGAAGAAATTTGAAAGACTCCGATGCGCGTTCATAAGCATCGACGTGTTAAGCTAGGGGTTAGTGTGATATTCTTGGCTTTCCAACGAGTGTCTGGTAAATGCAAAATCGTGAACTATGGCTACGTATTACCCAATGCTTCTAAACAGGATTAACATGCGGTTACTTTTTCTTGGTTGCCGAAGGACGAACACTGGTAGATATCCATCGGAGAATGAAGAATGTGTATGGGGCACCGTGTCCGTCAAAACCCACCGTCGTGCAGTGGTGCGCCAAGTTCCGCGCTGGTCCCGATTCGACACGTCACCGTATCGGAAATGTCATAATGCTAAAGCTATGCCACCTCAAGTGGGAGACACTCGGGCACGCGCGATACAGACCTGACGTCTCCACATGCAATTTTCGCGCCTTCGGTCTCTTAAAAAAGGCCTTAAAGGATCGACAATTCCTAACGGACGAGAACGTCCAGCAGGCAGTTAAGCACGCCGTACGCAGAAGGACACGGTATTTCCGGAAATGGGTATCTTGTAATATTATTGGATTTCAAATACTTTGCATATGAGATATTTGCCATAACAGAAAAGGACAGCCAACGAGCTGTATTTCGTAAAAATGCTAACCATCACAGCGCGAGAGTAAAGAGATGAATTTCTTTTCTTTTTTTTTTTTTTTTTAATGTGCGCCTATACCAAGACGCGCGTCCAGCGTTTAAATATTCTAAATAAACACTATGACCCACTGAGCGCAGATATTTAAAATCATTGCCGCAGCGCTTGATAGCAAGAGCTGCGAAACAGAAGAATGAACAATCTATCATTTGTTAAGAAATATTCTAGAGACTTCATTATCCCTTGTACTTTTGGTCGCCGACATGTTAAGACGTACTACATAGCATTGCTACAAGTTGTATTTTTATTCTGTGTAAAAATTAAGTGAAACGACGAACAAACGTTTCTGTAACTCGGGTGAAGATATAATGTACTTATGCGCATGCAAGGTCATTTAATTTTAAGAAGCAACGATTATTGGACTGAGCCATGTACAAAAGAATTAAGTCATGTATTTGTTGTGTATTTGTCAATGCCTAGACGTTCATAGCCAATTTGTTCAAAATATATTAATACTTTACGATGCAGTAATTTTCTTCTTACTCTTTTCTTTCACTAACCAAAAATGATGTTCAAATTGTATATGAGCTATGTTACAGGTTTGCTCTTTATCGCGGTGTCTCGATTGTATTTGGGAGACCACTAAATTGTTCGACTTCCGATCTGCTCATCTTTTCTTACGAAATGCCACTAATTTGCTTTCATCTCCATTTCCATATTCAAATAGGTTCCTTAGGTATTTTCATCGAAGATTCTGGTTGCGTGAAGGCAGTCCGGGTCAATTAAGAAAACCCCTTCGCGTAATCAATCTGTACGTCTCCTGAACACAATCGAGAACCGACGCATCAGTGATCAATTAATAATCTCTCTCTCTTTTGAAGTACTAAAAAACGGCCATACAGGATAGCCGTAAGTACGCAGTCTAGCGTTAGGCTGCGTTTTGTCAGTAAACATTACCAACCAACAGTTACAGCATCACTATTATTACTTACTGTTATTTCTTGTACATAATAAGCAAGTTCCTAACGCCAGAATCTTCAACCTCCTCTTTCAGTGCGGTGAGTGCCTCAATGCTCAAGGTGATTTTGCCTGATCGGCAACTGACTTCGGCAACGGCCTTCGTACGAAAACTTTATGATCGCCGCTTAGAGAGGGTGTTCAGGGTACATGTGCATACATTTTATTGATGACGGTGTACTGAATAACATTATATCAGTATTAACTTCATTTGCAGACTAATAACTATAGTTATTAAAAGTAATAGGTTTTTAAGGGTTTACTGCCTACAGGTACGCAAGGCACGCCATTAATGTTTATATCCTCCTAGGCAGCAGATCAGATATAGAAGTGCGGACATGTTGACGCAAAA
This sequence comes from Schistocerca piceifrons, assembly GCF_021461385.2. Lineage (NCBI taxonomy): Eukaryota > Metazoa > Arthropoda > Insecta > Orthoptera > Acrididae > Schistocerca > Schistocerca piceifrons. Next base: position 518,872,059 of record NC_060139.1, on the reverse strand, counting down.
CCACTTAGTGGTGCAGCTACGACCGTTTGGTAAACATCAGGGGGTAAAAAACGTGATGGATGAGTTTGCGGAAAGACTGTTAGACATAGAAAAAAATAATGGCACACTGAGGCGCGTACATATTAAGATACCAATCATCACAAAATCTGTACCTATACATCTAACATTCTGTATATACGTGGTGTATCGGGTATAAGTGCAAATATTTCTATTGGTGACTGAGGATGGCAGTATTTACATCATTTGCAGGACTAAGCTATTACTAGTCGTACCCTTTTGGGGTAGTTAGTGTTTCCATGTATGTGTGGCAACAGCAAGACATTGTTGCTTATTTTCCCATAGACAACAGGTCAGTTGTTGAAATGTGTACATGTTGACGCACAGCGGTTAGTCTATACGACAGGCGTAGCCCACTTATAGGTGCAGGTAGCGCCATGCAGAAAACATCTGATCGTAAAGTTTGTAACATGTTAGTGGGAAGTCTGTTAGACGCTGAGAAAAAACAAGCGACAGAGTGACGTGTGTATATGTTAAGGTATTATATGTAAGTTTTTTTAAACTAAATGCTCTTTTTGCAGTAATTTGATTTAATTGCCGGCCGAAGTGGCCGTACGGTTAAAGGCGCTGCAGTCTGGAACCGCAAGACCGCTACGGTCGCAGGTTCGAATCCTGCCTCGGGCATGGATGTTTGTGATGTCCTTAGGTTAGTTAGGTTTAACTAGTTCTAAGTTCTAGGGGACTAATGACCTCAGCAGTTGAGTCCCATAGTGCTCAGAGCCGTTTGATTTAATTATCAAGTGATCTTGGATGTAGCACTTGATTTAGTATCGGCATAATTCGTGCCAGCAGCCGCGGTTATACGATTGATACAAGTGAATATTATTGGTTAAAACAGTTGTTCGTGGTATTTGGGTTAAAATATAAATTTGTAAGGTGAAATTTTAAAATTTATTTATGGCTCTTTTTGTGAATCTGTGAAATTTAAACAATAAACTAGGATTAGATTCCAAGCACAAAAATATCTGCATTTATATCCGTTACACCATATACACAACAAGTGATCATTCACATTTAACTAAAACAGGACGAAGACAATATTAGGTTGTATGGTATATAGCAGTAATTAACCGATATTCGGAAAATAATTCTTTACGCAACCCGCGGTCTAATATGACTACCTTCTTCTTGTTACATTAGTCACTAATTGTGCATTCAGTGCCACATTATTTTGATTTGTTGAAAAAATATTCTTATTTTCACTGTCAAATCCATTAGATGGGCCACATAAATGTTCAGTTGATGCTAGTTCGTCATTCAAATATTTTGTTACGCAGTTTATGAGTAAATGTATGGCAAGTTTAGGAGAACTTTCTGCAATCTAAACTGACGGCATAATATTTCTTGCCTGCTCCGGTTACCTGCAACCAAAACCTCTAGAGCAATGGGTGCCAGAGAAGCTCTTCTCATTTTAATTTTAACCATACGATGTCGATGGATTCATGAAAGCATTAAACTTTATATAAAGGAGAAAAAGTAAAAGCATTAACTGCATAGAAGAAGACAAGAATTATATAGCCATCCAAAAGAGATAAAGTAAAAGCTTTAACTGCATATAAGACGAGAATTAGACAGCCATCCATTTGGATAAAAGACTTTGAATACGAAGAGGAACGTTGAAGTTGTCGGAGATCAAATAAAATACACCTGATATTTCGCTTTTGGGAGCTGACGAATAAATACGAGAGTAACAAGAGTAGTTAGTGGGGTACCTGAAACCATTACCAATGTTGGTGAACGACTGACCATGTTCGCAAGAGACGGAATACCACGTTCCAGTGTAGGTTCACTTCCCTCTGTAGGTATCTCCAATTTCCTGCAGGCAGTGGTGAGTGTTCGACTGTTTCTTGTACGAGGAAGGAATCTGGCCCGTCAGCAAACTTCAGTTCCCAATGCAGCCCGCATACTGCTCTCCTTCGCAAAGTCTCGTCTTTTCGGGAAACCGGATCGTTTCTCTTCTCTCGCAGGTGACAGATGACTACAGATTTCGGTAGTCAGTTTTTTTCAGCTAGCAGGAGAGCGGCGGAGCTGCATTTTTGTCAAAGCGTCGCAGTCCTTCCTGCCGGCTGGCGAAATTATAAGGACGGGTCGGGACTCCTCTGATTTACGGCCGGTGTCGGCGTCTGGTTATGTGAGTAATATGGCTGGCATTAGGGAGAGGCCAACGGTGGGCCCCTTTACATTCCTGCAATTCTCCGTCCCTCCGGCTGATGCGTCCACCGCTCGATTAACTCTCCATCGCGGCGTTCTTTCTGGCCGGGATGACACGTCCACATACAGAAGCGTACAAGTCGCGGCGGCAAAAGGACGAAACACGGAGGCCCCTCCGCGGGGAGGAAGTGGGTACGGCACAGACGCGGGAGCAAAACTCGCGACTGATCCGAGGGCCTAATTGAATACTTTCCCCGACGGGCGTAATTCGACGCAGATTGCGGCGTGCGAAGCGCGGCTATTACCGGAACAATGCGGCTCATCCCCAGTCGGAAAAACGCAGCGACTGCCTTCGTAAATTATGGCGCCGGCTTCAAAGGCAGGGGCCGCGCGCTCTGGCCGCCGCACCGCCGTCCAGCCCCGACGCAGCCGCGTCGTAAGCTATTTTTAGAACATCCCGCCTCGCAGCACTTTCATCTGCCGCTCTTCTTTAGCATCTCAAAAAGGCATCCGTATTATACTTACGGAGACAGAGGGACACCAGAAAACGTACTCCCATTGGATAAGGTGCCCTATTTTCGGACAGCTAAGGAAAATTAAAGATATTGTTGCTTTTAAAGATATGGTTGCTTATAAATCAGCTGAAAGCTCCCAAAAGCGCCTGACGTATTAACGGTAATAGAGTTTGATTATATATAACCTTTTACAGCAAAAGTCAACATATTCCATTTCATAATTTATGTCAAAGAAACTTGTGCGTTTTGGAGGATGTACCAAAATGGTGCGCAGTTTCGGACAGAGTGCTCCTTAATTTAGAATCGGATTAATTCATAAGGAAAATCAAGATTGAGTACCATATAGGAATATTGTTGTGTTACAGAAAGTACATAAACTAACGTTGAGATATACCAGTTTGATTACACTTATAACTACATTGGAGCTGTATTTACGGTTTTCACATTATTACGTCTTACAGCCATGTTTGTCAGTCCCAGCGCATAGTTCATGTATCCAAAGCAAACATCCTAAACACGTCATCCAATCTTCTCCAGATTTACCTTCCCCGTATGGGACAGAACAATAGGGGCATTCCTCATCTGCTCTGTCTTCATCATCTGTCGAGACAAGCGAAACAGAACTTTCGGCCCCAGCAGATAATAACTCACATATCGATTTTTTTGTCGCCTTCTTATTTTAGCCACCTTTGTATTCTTATGGCTGGCCTTTTGGGTCCTTTGCTGTTTTGTGCTTTTTGATGATTCTCCAAGTTCTTCTAAAATTGCCCTCTTTCATTTTAGCTTTTCTTGAGCTGAAGGCTCTTCTTAAGCACACATTCAGCCTATCTTGCAGTCCAGTTCTCTTCCACGTTGCATGTCTTATATAACCTAAAAGTATAGATTTTGGCACTCGAAACACTGCGAACACCTATAAGAATCCTATTTCTTTATTTCTAATGTCTTCCATTGCCTTCCTCATATTTTCCGCTGCACAACACTTTCTTTTCTTCCCAGCCGCCTGCCGAAAACAAATAAAAGCGAAATCTATAAAGGGGTGCATTTTCCACGCTGTCGAAATTAGGCAGCCTAGCAGTATCCGAAATTACGCACCTCTGCCATTTGACAAACATGGCTGAACTACATGAACAAGGAAAGAATTATTGCATTTTAAAGCTACTCATAACTCTCCTTAAATATATCACGAATGAATAAAACTAAAATATCAGACTACTAACCATGAATCTGTGACTCATACGTTGTGTCTACAAAATATTACATTCAGGTATAAGATATTAAGAAAAAAATTAACTGCTAGCACCGAACGCGACTGATGCGCTAGGCAGTTAGCGAGACCATAAAACAGCGGAAGCACAAGGATTTCAGCTAGATTCCGTATCGGTATCACTGTCCAGGGAGTAAAAATCGGCATAACTGGAATTAGGCCACCATCTTAAAATAGGGTACCTTATCCTATTGTGAGCATTGGTCACAAGGGAATATAATAAGTCCAATCCCAAAGAAAGCAGGTGTTGATAGATGTGAAAATTACCGAACTATCAGTTTAATAAGTCACGGCTGCAAAATACTAACGCGAATTCTTTACAGACGAATGGAAAAACTAGTAGAAACTGACCTCGGGGAAGATCAGTTTGGATTCCGTAGAAATATTGGAACACGTGAGGCAATATTGACCCTACGACTTATCTTAGAAGCTAGATTAAGGAAAGGCAAACCTACGTTTCTAGCATTTGTAGACTTAGACAAAGCTTTTGACAATGTTGAATGGAATACTCTCTTTCAAATTCTGAAAGTGGCAGGGGTAAAATACAGGAAGCGAAAGGCTATTTACAATTTGTACAGAAACCAGATGGCAGTTATAAGAGTCGAGGGGCACGAAAGGGAAGCAGTGGTTGGGAAAGGAGTGAGACAGGGTTGTAGCCTCTCTCCAATGTTATTCAATCAGTATATTGAGCAAGCAGTGAAGGAAACAAAAGAAAAATTTGGAGTACGTATTAAAATCCATGGAGAAGAAATAAAAACTTTGAGGTTCGCCGATGACATTGTAATTCTGTCAGAGACAGCGAAGGACTTGGAAGAGCAGTTGAACGGAATGGACGTGTCTTGAAAGGAGGATATAAGATGAACGTTAACAAAAGCAAAACGAGGGTAATGGACTGTAGTCAAATTAAATCCGGTGATGCTGAGGGAATTAGATTAGGAAATGAGACACTTAAAGTAGTAAAGGAATTTTTGCTATTTGGGGAGCAAAGCAACTGATGATGGCCGAAGTAGACAGGATATAAAATGTAGACTGGCAGTGGCAAGGAAAGCGTTTCTGAAGAAGAGAAATTTGTTAACATCGAGTGTAGATTTAAGTGTCAGGAAGTCGTTTCTGAAAGTATTTGTATGGAGTGTAGCCATGTATGGAAGTGAAACATGGACGATAAATAGTTTAGACAAGAAGAGAATAGAAGCTTCTGAAATGAGTGCTACAGAAGAATGCTGAAGATTAGATGGATAGATCACATAACTAATGAGGAGGTATTGAATAGGATTGGGGAGAAGTTTGTGGCACAACTTGACTAGAAGAAGGGATCGGTTGGTAGGACATGTTCTGAGGCAACAAGGGATCACCAATTTAGTACTGGAGGGCATCGTGGAGGGTAAAAATCGTAGAGGGAGATCGAGAGATGAATACACTAAGCAGATTCAGAAGGATGTAGGTTGCAGTAGTTACTGGGAGATGAAGAAGCTTGCACAGGATAGAGTAACATGGAGAGCTGCATCAAACCAGTCTCAGGACTGAAGACCACAATAATAATACATACTCCGCAAGCCGCTGTACTGTGCGTGGTGGAATGTAGCCTGCACCACTACTAATAGTTTCCTTTGCTGTTCCACTCGCAGACGGAACGAGGGAAAAGCGATTATATACATGCTTCCGCTTGAGACCCAACTTTTCACATGTTATACCCGTGCGGTTTTCTGAAAATTTCTCCACAGCGTTCCTTTGAAAAGAATGTCATCTTTCCTCCAGGCATTTATGTTCCGAAACGTTTCCATAACGCTTGCTGTTGTTCGAACCTACCGGTAACAAACGCAGCAGCCCGCCTCTCAATTGCTTCGATGTCTTCCTTTAGTCCGACCTGGTGAGGATCCCAACACTCGAGCAGTGCTCAAGAACAGGACGAACTAGCAGCCTATATGTTGTCTCCTAATCAATCTAAGTTGACCCTTCGCCTTCTCTACCACAATCTTCACATGCTCGCTCCTTTTCGTATCGTTTTGCAGATGTTTACATGACGTTACTATATCAAGCAGGACTCTACTAGTGCTGTATCCAAAAACTATTGGTTCGTTTTTCCTACCCATCCGTATTAACCTAAATTTTTCTACGTTTAAAGCCAGATGCTGTTCATCACACCAACTAGAAATTTTGTCAAAGTCATCTTGTATCATCCCCTGTCACACATCTCCGACACCTTGCTATATACGACAGCGTCATTTCGATATATATATATATATATAGAAACTAATAGCGGTTCTATCACACTTGCCTGGGGCACTCCTGACGATTTCCTTGTCTCTGATGAACACTCGCCTTCGAGGGCAACGTGCTGGGTTCTATAACTTAACAAATCTTCGAGCCACTCACATATCTGGGAACATATCCCGTATGCTCGTACCTTCGTCAACAGTCATGTGAATTGCTTTACAGAACCCCAGAAATGTGGGATCTGCCCGTTGTCCTGCATCCATAGTTCGCATTATATCATGCAGAAAAACCAGACGTGAGACATACCAATACGTTTTACGTATTTTAGATGTGGAGATATCATCGTAACACTTGACATAAGCATTTTGTGTTTTTCTGACTTCTTATTTTGTGAATGTGTGCTTGCTTTCTTAATTTAGTATTTTAGTCAACAAATGTTCTCTACAGCTATAAAGCCAGTCAAGTTCTTTATGATACAACACGTCATTTACGACTAAACATGTAATATCAAATATCTACAGTATTCAGCGTGTTATTTTTTAATCATGTGTGCTACGTATTTAGGCATGAAAATAACACAGGAGAACTTAATGTTGAAGTCCAAAATTAAGTGTGTGTGTGTGTGTGTGTGTGTGTGTGTGTGTGTGTGTGTGTGTGTAAAATTATTTGAGATACTTGAGATAAACATTGCATTTTTTTATTGCTAACGTATTTTCACTTTTATTTTACACGTTGAATTAACATTGTATCATTTGACAAACATCATAGAGCAACATAGATGAATAAAATCTTGAAGTAGTGGGCCTCTTACACCAACAAGTATAGTATCGAACTTCGGACGTTCATAAGTGCTGCTTAACCTATAAGTTCACGGCATAAACATCGTGTTTTCGTATTTCTTATCTATGACATCTTGGATTTTTCAGCGACTGCTTTGGCGACTAGGGATACAAACCAGAAATATGGATCAACACACATATATCCATACTAGTGCAACATATAATTATTTTCTACTATGTTATTTTCTACCAGGTATAAAATTTTTATAATTAAATATAGAAGATATGTGACGGGTATGTAACAACAAAGGCATTCTCTACTGATCTGGGGTAGAAGAAGGACTCACCGTACTGAGACTGGGAGAAATAGAAGTGGAACAGATTACAGTTGGAGATATATGTGTTTGTACCTTCCCTCGTCTCCAGAACCTGCTGGCGTCCTGGAGCCGACTTCTTCTCAATATTGAGCGGTACACCCAAGAATCTCCTAATTTCGTTAGCTACCGAGTTACCTGTTCCAATAAACATTCTTAACAACAGGTCTTGTCACTTGGCCCTTACTGGATGAACCCGAGTCACTGCTGCAGTATTTCTAGACCGCTCAGTCATCACCATTATTTGTTGCATTTACGGGCCTTTACGGCCTAAAGCAGAATAAAAAAGTACCAGCCACAATCTAAAAAAAATACAAAAATTTGCAAAGGTACACATTACAAAAAGAAAAAGAAGCATCAGCCACTCACAATCTCAGTATTTATTGCTGATGGCAGTCCATTGCTGTCGGTCCCCAGCCTCATCTTCTACCGCCGTCTGTTGCATTTGTTTGAGTATTTCCAGTACCCTATCCTTCCATCGAGTCCCCGGTCGTCCCTTTGGGAGTCTCCAGCAGGTTGGGAACGGAGTAACGGCTAGGGAGGGATCCAACGGCTTGGAATATGTGGCCAAACCACTATAGCCTCTTCTGCCCCAATATTCGGCCGATTTGTGGATTTCCAAACCTTTGGTAAAGGTCTTCTTTTGTTCTTCGTTCCCATTTGCGTTCCATGGCATTGCAGACGGGTCCATATATCTTTCGAAGTACCTTCCTCTCGAACACACAAATTTCTTCTTCAGTTGTTTCTGAGGTTGCCCAGGTTTTACAACCATTTAAAAATACCGACCGCACTAATGTCACGTACAACCGAATCTTGTTTTTAGCGATATCAGCCAGGATTTGAATAGATTGTTTATTTCGAAGAAAACACGATTAGCGTTTGTTATTCGTTGCTGCACCTCTTTCGTCACTTCATTTTTATTGGTCAGTATGGATACCAGGTATTTGTATTCTCTTACTCGTTCGAAGGCCTTCCCGTCAATAATAATGGAGAGGAGAGGAGCTTGACGTCGCGAGACAACGAGGTATTTTGTTTGAAACTCGTTCCTACCAGCTCCATTTGTTTCACGTTGTGGAGGAATCGTGAAGTGTCAACACTTACTTGTTCCTGGTTGTCGCCAAGTATCACACCATCGTCAGCAAATGCCAGGATTGTGTCTCTTCCCACCATCTCCATTTCTCCATTTTTCTGTTTCGACCAGTGTCGCGGCTTACTTTTTCCAAGGCCACGTGGAATAGCACTGGCGCCACTGGAACTTCTAGTCGCAATCCATTTTGAATACCGAATGGTGATGGTAGTTGGCTGCCGAATCTTACTAGGCAAGTTGATTCGGAGTAGCAAGCTGCTATTAATCGGATGTATTTAGGTGCAACGTCGAGTTCTTCTAACGTTTCCCGAAGCATGGAACGGTCATTGCTGTTGTACGCTTGTCTAAAATCAATGAAGATGAGGTATAGTCCCCGATCAAACTTGTAAAATTTTTCTTTTACCTGCCTCAAAGTAAATATGTGATCTAGAGACGACCATCCAGAGATGAAGCCACATTGATAATGGCCTATAATCCCTTCAGTCAATGGTTTCAAGTGGTTTAGGAGCAGAATTGTAAATACTTTACACACAATCTCAAGAACTGAAATCCCGCGGTAGTTGGATTCTTGTGTGGCATCTCCCTTGTTGAAGATGGGACATGTAATTGCGCCCTTCCATTCTTCAGGATTTTTTTCCACTGTGCAGATGGTAGATATTAACCGCTGCAACGCCTCCATCAATGCTTCACCTCAGAAGCGTAGCATCTCAGCTGTGATACCACTACCACCTGGAGCCTTGTTGTTCCTGTGGGCCTTTAGTGCAACACGAATTTCTTCCTTTGATGGTCCTGGGATTTCCTCTCTATCAAATTGGACCCGTATCTGAGCTGTCAACACTGTTGGGCTGTCATGGTTCACTAACTCTTAAAGTGTTTTTTAAAATAGATTTACCTGCTCTAGTGCTGGTACCCCTTCACCAGTCTCACTCGTCAGAACCAATTTATTTTGCCTGTAGACACCTCTGGCAAATCTTGAAGCCTGGAAAAAAGAGCGCGATGACTTTGACTCTTCGGCTGCTTAAAAATCAATGCAGCCTAAATTGATATCGTCCTTATAGGAGTATTAAAACTTTACTGTGTCTGGCAACATTTTTATAAGAAGTGCCTAAGAAAAAGTTTCTTAATTAAAGATATTTATAAATGCTGGGTGAACTTTAATAAAACCGACAAACTGGAGGACCGGATTCCTGACTGGCAGTGGAGGAAAAAGATTCCTATTAACATAGATGGTACTCGCGAATAACAGTTCCTCTGGCATGTTCCTCCTGTGTTGCAGGCTGTGTGAGTGACGCTGTGTACTGTAAGCAGCAGGATGCTCAGGTATTCAGGTCTGCAACAAGCCGAGATGGCGTTTGTGTACGGCTAAGCGGATGCAAAAGGTCGAGAGGCAGATCAGCTGTAGCGAAGCAAGTACCCTCATAGGCACTAACTTCATCACAAAACATTTTAATCCCGTGTTGAGCGTTTGTGTGATCAAGGATGCTTTCAAGCAGACGAACGTGCACGGAGGTAGCAGGCTGTGCGTATTTGGAGGACCGGGTTCTGCTGGATATTGAGACGAACCCTAGAACAAGCTCCAGGCAAGTGGCTCGCTCTATGGTGTAATCCAAGGCACGATTATGTGTATCCTGCATGACAACCGCTACTATCAAGATGACCTGTAACACACAAGGAACACACGGCACTGGTCAGAGAAACGGTCATTCGTCTGTGCCATGTATCCGGATGTATGTTCATAGGACCTTTTTTCCAGTCAGAAATCCGTCTTTGCAGTTTCTCGGTTTCAGTAATGTCCACCCTTTATGGTACAGCCATCTGGAGCAAACAGATCACTTACAGATTATGCTATTGTGAACAACAAAATCAATAACTTAATAAAAGTTACCAGGAAATGACGGCTGTGAATTTAGCTTGCATCATTTCCTAGTCCTTTTTTTTATTCAGACGTTAGACTGTCAATAAATTCGAAAATCTAGAGTGAAACATAACTACAGCAACGACGAAGTTCGTAAAATGCGTGTTTAGGAAGACGGAATATGATGACTCTACCAGAAAATATTCATAGATACTTAACTAGCACTGCAACAGTATACATGGTGGTTGGAAACATGCTGAAAAGCTTGTAAACGTGGTGCAGTGTAGGCTGTGCTGAGAAATGATCGTTAAGGAAAAAATTCGACACTATGAGAACAGCTGACACAAATTGTATCTTGCAGGCTGCTTGAATTTGTGCCCGTGATGGCCTGATTGACGTAATGAACCGATTTGTTTTCTTAACATGTATTTCACAGTCCAGCCTACCTTGCATCACCCTTACAAGCTTTTCAGACTGTTTCTGACCACCCTGTATAATATAAATTATGAATGAGACAATATGAATAACAGTATAGCTAAAATGGCCATTGAAGCCATAGAGTAAATGTAAATATATCGATAACTGAAGGATTCAAGGATTTGAAACGAAAATGTAAGGAAATTGTTGTAGAGAAGAAAAAAGCTTATTTCATGTAACCATGCCACAAAATAACGAAGACTGCAAACAAATTAAAAATCAAGCAAAACACTGAACAATGACAATGCACCAACAATCGTGGGACATTCTCGAAAGAATAGGCGAAGAAAGGAACACATGGAAAAGAGTGACAAGAAGTGGAGGCAGGATGATAAGACATATAAGACATATGTTAAGGCGTCGGGGAATAACTTCCATGGCGAAGAAAGGAACACATGGAAAAGAGTGACAAGAAGTGGAGGCAGGATGATAAGACATATAAGACATATGTTAAGGCGTCGGGGAATAACTTCCATGGTACTATAGGGAGCTGTATCGGGTAAAAACTGTAGAGGACGATATAGATTGAAATATATCCAGCAAATAATTGAGGACGTAGGTCACAAGTTTTACTCTGAGATGAAGAGGTTCGCACATGAGGGGACTTTGTGTCGGGCTCCATCCTACCAATCAGAAGACTGATGACTCAAAGAAGAGGAAAAAGTGCCAGCTACAGGATGTGAAGAAACAAAATGTGCAAGTTACAGTTCTCTAGATTCCTTTACACCACCAGGGATTAAAAAACCGTTACTGCAGCCTACTGCTACGGAAGCTGGTGGGCCACATGGTTTGCAAACACATGTTCTAAAATACGGAGGCTCCTCCCTGGAGCCAGTGCTTGTTCAGTTTCATAAATGAATATTGAAGGAAATGTGTTATTGCATTCTCGTGGCAAATAGTTGATGTCATTTCCGTTCTTGAAAGTGGATGCACGCAAAAATGTGAAAATTATCGATGGTTCAGCTTAATTAATGCTGTCTACAACATTTACCGGGAATAACATTAAAGACAAAATATAGAGTAATGCTGGGTGAAGAGCATGCAGACTTCAAGAAAAACCGATACACTACGGGTAAGCTTCTTGTCCTTTTACACTTAAACAAATCATATGAGAATGTCGAGAAAACAATTTAAGAACACATATTGTATTTATAGATTAAAAAATTAAAAAACTGAACGGAATAAAAATATGAGACACGATGTATACCACAGGACATCTTCACCATCTTATTCGAGTAAAAAGGAATATATGAAACTGCACAATTTGTTCTCATCACTGGAAGGAGTGAGTATGTTAAACTAAACACGTCCACACGGAGTACAGTAAGACTGCAGTAGATCACTCACCCTATTTAATATATTCGTATATTGTATCGTGAAACTGTGGAAAAAGGTGACCAATCCCAAAGTAAAAATCAGTGAAGATGAAGTAGTAAATATTTAGTATACGCTGAAAGTGTAAAGATTTCATAAGAAAAGGAAGAAGATCTCCAACGATGTGTGTAAAAAATAAGACTTCAAAGAGCATAACCAAGAAATGAAAGTTCTTAAATTCAAATTCCAGGGAAAAATACCATCCTATCAACGACAGTTACCGTGACACTACTGGACAGTTGTCACAATTCTGTTATCTAGGGGTTAACATGCAACTACAAGGGCACAAATGTAGAAATAAAGGTACACCGCTAAGAACGTACATGTGAAACTATTAATATAACGCTGAATAATAAGACGAGGAAAGACACAGGAACAAGTATTTATAAAATAATTCTGACAGCGTAAATGAGACTTGGGTCCCCTTACAGGATGATTTAAACGATGTGCAAACAGCTGAAATAGGAGTACTGAGAAAAGTCGAATGATATTTCAGGTTGAATACGACATGTAATCATGCGATATGAGCAGTATTAAATGTTATTAAAATGGCTCACAAATAGAAGGAAAGATCAAACCAACAGAACGGACGAAAGAAAAAATTTTTAAGTTAATACAAGAGTACCGACCTAAGGGATGAAGGGACGTTCGAAGAGATTAGAAAAGGTGGGAGCAACTCTATGAATGAAACAAAAATAGGCATTTGGCCTAAAGCGTGAAGATTTAAGATTTCTAAGACGTCTTCTCTGCTCGAGGAATACTACTGTGTCCCTTACCTACCTATTTTTGACCAATATACATGACTGCGAGTTCAGCTCTCGGCGGTGTGGTTTTCGGGATTTTCCAGTGGCCACTGAAATATCACTTAGCTGTCGGATAGGAGCTAACAAGAAGTCTGGTCCACGGGGTCACATTCATAACCTGTACGACGCAACGACAAGATGAGTTTGGCTGCGTTGGGCAGCGTCTCAGAAGACTTGTCAAACATTGCTTCTTTTGGTATTGCAAGCCGTCACTTGCTTTAATCATAAATGTATATCTGAGTGATGCTAAATGTTATTACTTTTACTTAAAGTGACCTTCAAATCGTGAGCTCTACCACTAAGTTCCATACATGAATTAGTGAATTTACTCATGGCACTTTTGTTGCGTGTCCCTGTGGTCACTTTCAGAACTCAAGTCAATAATCAAATTAATTAATTTAATAAGACTGAACCTTAAATCGCTGAAATGCCTATGTACCACCATAATAAAATGAAAGTAGTGATTAGTAGAGGGAGTATGAATGAGAACTTGTGAGGGGTCCCGATTTTGTAATACATTTCATGAAAAATGACATGAAATGGTTATCACATGTAGAAGAGATTGTATCTTTGACACCACTGAACCAAAGATGTTGCCTGAGTGACAGAATCGATTGTAAGTAGGGGCGCGAGGAGCGCAGTAGCAGTTGCTGTTGCTCTCTGTTAAAGGTAGGATGTAACACTTAAAGCTAGTGGCTAGCTGTCATAATTCAGGTGCTGCCCTATGGACGCAGCATAATACAGTTTTGTAAGGTAATGAAAATTTTTATACTTAGTTTTAAGTATGCAGCAACGCAATGTGGATTTTGCTAATTTTACAGTACTGACCCTTGAATGTAGGAATCAAGTATCTGCCATAAGATTTAATGTATAGGTTGATTAGGTATACCCGATTTGTAATATTTTATGTGTTTTGTAATCCTGGTAGAGAGAAGTTAAATTCTGAAACCTATGTTTCCAACCGATCTCAGACTTTTTCTCATGTAACAGTCCAAGTATTTCTAATTCCCACAGTAAGTGAGAACTGTAGAACAGTTTAAAAGATAACTGATTTTGAAGCTAATGTAAAATGTTTCATATTAAATTTTGTGAAGGAGAAACTTTATTTTGAATACAATTTTGAAACTGAAGCATTCGGTCTTGTAACTGTCGGTACTGTTATCAGTGCATCATCCTCTTCCATGTCCTGTTTGTTTAAATCCAATAAGTATATTTTAAAAGAACTGATTTTTTAATCAGAGTCAGAAATATATTAATGTTTGTAACAGTTTCAATGTGGAGAGCATTGCACAGCGCTGAGCCAATATCCAAAATTATCACTGAACATTTGCAAGGTTATTCATTTATCAACTAATCTACTGACATTAGTTGTCTGAAGCTGCACTTCGCTGATCACTGAACATTTGCAAGGTTATTCATTTATCAACTAATCTACTGACATTATTTGTCTGAAGCTGCACTTCGCTGAGCCAGTATTGAATATTTTGTATGCCTACTGTGCAGAGTACAGAACACCAAGATTACATCCGTTGCGACTCAGAAGCTAAGGAAAATGTATTTCATTGTTTATTTGTATAGGGAATTTTATCTGGTTATCGCACAGGGCCATAGAACTCGGTGCTCACGAGACTGAGTATATTTCAGAGGGACTGATTTCATTATCGGCATTGCATGTAGGTTTTCCATATTAAGTTGTTTAATTTTTCTTTGGATTACAGTAAAACTGATTAAGTACACCACGTGCTCGACAATACATCATGCAGTAAATTTCCGTAAGACAAACATTACGCATTATATATCCATTAACAAACACAAATAATATAATTTAAAGAACGTTACAAACTGTGGCGTATTTAAGTTTACAAAGTTTTATTAATCCGTTTGTAACTACAACTAGCTGATAAATCTTACACAAAAATGACAAACAAAAATTAAAAAAGGAATGGCGTTTGATTGGCAAAACATACACTGGGATGGAAGTTGCACAAATTCTCCTCTGACTTAATCCATCTTTCAATGCAGTCTGACTTTGTTTATATGAATCTATTGTGAGGTACAACTCTATTCAGTTGGAATCAACTACAATCAGGTATAGCAAAAACTATTGTTCACCTGAGAATAGGGAGCTGTGAATATCATTTAATAACCCAATGTTGATGCAACTGTATTTTACCCTTTCATCTTCATTGAAGCGGTAGCTGTGAGCGAGGAGGAGGAGGAGGAGATTAGTGTTTAACGTCCCGTCGACAACGAGGTCATTAGAGACGGAGCTCGGTTGAGGGAAGGATGGGGAAGGAAATCGGCCATGCCCTTTCAAAGGAACCATCCCAGCATTTGCCCGAAGCGATTTAGGGAAATCACGGAAAACCTAAATCAGGATGGCCGGAGACGGGATTGAACCGTCGTCCTCCCGAATGCGAGTCCAGTGTGCTAACCACTGCGCCACCTCGCTCGGTTGTGAGCGAGAAGTGGTACGCTGCGGCAGTTGTGATGTTCTGACACAACCAAGAAAAGCTGCAAACTATGTGGTCTGGCGCCCTGGTTATCAGATCGTGGGAAACTTCCCTAACAGAGCCGTGAAATCCCAGCAGATTTCAGTGTGATGTGCACCTCTTCGCTGATCTGGCCAAACCAATTTGACTCACTGGCGCGGCGGTGCGTGCTGGAATTGTCGAACGCCAAATGGCCGATTGGTTCCAATGGCTCTGAGCACTATGGGACTTAACTGCTGTGGTCATCAGTCCCCTAGAACTTAGAACTACTTAAACCTAACTAACCTAAGGACATCACACACACCCATGCCCGAGGCAGGATTCGAACCTGCGACCGTAGCGGTCGCGCGGTTCCAGACTGTAGTGCCTAGAACCGCCCGGCCACTTCGGCCAGCCAAATGGCCGACTCATTATGAATAAGTTCACACTCGGACATACGATATGTCCGGGATGATAAGTAGTTCGACTGATGGTGCATTTGGAAACTGCCACTGGCTCTTAGCCCGCCACAAGATACAGACCACAAGTCTCACCCACTAGGGTAAGACCTGAAGTTTTCCACCAGTGGAGCATCAGAAAACGGAGAAGGCAAAGCATCACAATCACTTTCTACCAAGCCTCGGCATGGGTTTTGAGACAGCAAAAACGAGACCGCCCTCACATTGCACAAACTAATCGAACTATCCCCTACTCATTGAATCTCCCCTTTTGACTGTTCTGTTGTCCTGGTAGCCAATCAAGACACAGCACCGGGGTTCCCATTTTGCGTATCCTGAGAGGAGTCAATCAGCGAATCTAAATCTCTCTTTTCTTAAAAAAGAAAATTGTAGACTAGGGAGGCTCCGTTTTCACAGTAGGCACACCCATACTTTGGTAAAAATCATCTACCTAGATAGGACCACATTCCCTCATATATGTAGAGATCTAATCTTTCCAGACCAACCATTTCCAATTTCTGAAAGAAGGCTGCTGCGCTTCCCAGACTGTTGCGCCTGTGAAATATGTTTGTGCCACTCGCTAAGAGAATATGGCGAATTCCTGGCATCAGGGGGTTACAGTCTTGTCTCCACTAAACACGTATACTGTCTGTACCGACCCACTTTCTAACATAGGTTGCACATAGTTTTATGACCTTATTAACATTTGCGCAAAAGATCAGTTTACAGCATCCTCTCTTAAATGGCTTCCTCCACCCTGTTTCCACCAGCTGGCATCCTTCGTGATGGACTGCCGCCTGGCCCAGGTAAAATACTTTGTTAACCAGCACCCTTCTGTCCGACCCTGGGCAGAAGCAGGAGAGGGCTTCTCCCAGAAGTCCCTCTGAAGACACGATCCGCTGACGGCTGCTTCTCAGCACCACTCACACCCTCAGCTCGCTGCGCTCACCATTTATGACTCCCAATCTAGCTCTCTTACAAGCTCTCTGCAAGTTCACATGCAATTATAAGAACATTCTTCTCACAATTTCCCCATGTAGAACCGGGGAATATCGAGATCATGATCTAAAACATGAATGTTAATTTGACTGACAGTGTTGTTAAAGTGAGAGAGTTGCAGGCCACCTCTCACTACCTCCCCGTTACCCAATAATTTCCGCATGGGTAGTGTATTTGTGTGGTAAGGTTCTATGGGACCAAACTGCTGAAGTCATCAGTCCCTAGGCTTACACACTAATTAAAATAACTTAAACTAAGTTACGCTAAGGACAACACACACACACATGCTCGAGGGAGGATTCGAACCTCAGACGGGGGGGAGCCGCGCTAACCGTGACAAGGCGCCCTAGACCGCGCGGCCACCCCACAAGGCGTATGGGTAGTGTCACACTTCAACAAAGAGATCAGCGTAACATGGAGCAGACGAAATTATGATACTTTAATTGGGCCTTCAAGAATGACATTCAGGAACATGACAGCTTTGCCAACCAAAAACCAAAAAACACCACACCCTTTCTTGATCCCATTCAATCAGAGGTCATACACACAGTCACTGCTGGAAGCCTGCAAAGCTTTCGTGTTTTTATGGGTGTCAGAACTGTTCATGTGGACTCTCAGGTCTTTGACATACATCCTTGACTCTAAATACAATGATTGAAAGGTTCAAAGGGTCATGCAGACAGTTAACTGACCCATTCAAACTGAAGCTGAGGCCAGAGATGATTGATTTCTTTAAACATTGTGCATTGAGCATTCTCTGCCTCAGAGATTTAGTTACCCCCGCCAAAGCATTTACAGTGCTTCAGACTTCCATAGAGACAAATAGCATGACAAATTCTATCCAAGCATTCATCAAACCTGGGTAAACGAGTATTCTTATAACATGTGTCATCTGTTAACCTTATATTCATAATAAGGCGTATTTCCATTCCATTAGTACAATGCCGGAAATGATGTGAAAACAAAATAAATAACATTTAAATGACATGTGGAACGTAGTGAGACTTTACACAAATGAGAAAGACAAAACAAAAACAAGAGACAGTTTCAGTAAGTGGTTTGAATATTAGTGTGTTTGTTGTGTGTGCTCTTTTGTCAATCTTAGGTTATAGATGAGAGTGACCTTGCACCCCAGTCCTCATCTAAAAATGGTGTTCACCCTCATGACAAACATAGTATGAAAAGAAAGTGAAAAATTACATTTAACCTAATCAAATAAATACAGAAAGGCACTTAAAAGTAAGAATTAGATAAAACATAAACATATTTTGTCTCCTACTGCCACCTTCTCTAGCATCTTTAGGGAGTCCAAAAATTAACTGTACATTAGTCACACAAATAAATGCAGCACTATGCTGATGAGATGTGCAACAGGTTGGACACAGCAGCTGTAGGGGCTGAGTTTGTGCTAAGAGAAGCGTTACCCCCTTACTTAGCATCATCAGTGGTGACAGCAGTGTCTGTGGCAGCACCTGCCTCCCGTGTATGGCAGCAACAGGTAGGCATTGGTCAATTGACAGACCAGATATGGAGCAGCAGTTGACCAACTGTCACTCTTGTTGAACAGTCCTCCAGCAGCTGTTGTCAGTGCTGTGACGAGTGTCCGGAGACGTCAGTTGCTTAGTCTGGTGCTCTCTAATCCCTCATTTCTCATTAGCAGCAGTGTAACATTCAGGTCCGGTCCCTCAAGACTCGTGTATCAAACAGTCATAGCCCAGGTGGTCGCTTGATATCAGGGGAGAGCCCCCATTACCTGTTTGCTGCAGGCGAGGCAACCCTGCTGATGCTTTCCGCTGCAGCACGTGGAATTCCTTTCACTCTCTGTTGGCATAAGTTAAAGGAACAATCAGGAATCTGTGCGTGCCTCTATCGCCTTTGAGCTGCCTCAGTGTCTTCATGTCAGCCGGCTGCCTGCCCTGTCGCCTCAAGGGAAGGGATGGATTCCCTGCTGCTAACAGATACCAGTGTGGTCATACGGTGGTATCACGTCACCTGGTCCCTCGTTTGGGGCGGTCACCCTGCTGTTACATCACACTGGCAGGTGAGCATTAGGTCGTGCATGTCACGCCAGCCCCACCAGCCGTGTTGTGATATATGCCGCCTGCCCCGCTTCCAGCCACACGCAGGCACGAGTGTGCTTCTCGCTTTACGTTTGAATACCGTAGTAATCTGCACAGTCCTCAGCGCATATTTTAGTGTCGTTTTTTTACAATCAATGTTTTACAAAAAGACGCATATAGATAATCATAACAAAAATATGAACTGTTTGTAGTTGCAACCTTACAATACTATTAATGCAAAAAAAGTCAGTTACTGCATTCTTTCATTTAAACAATGTTGCTACTGAGGTATTTTTGAAAAAATTGCACTACCGTCGACAACTAATCGCGTATCTAAAAGACATAAACTAATCATTTTCTAATGCTGAAGTCGTGTTGCAGCAGCATATGTCAGCTTTTAGTTAGTTTCCCAATATCACCCATTTACCCCAATGGGCTAAACCAGCACAACCTGTGCATTCATACTTCAAGCACTCTCATACCTTGCAGCACTTACTTCTAATTATATTCTACCCATTACCAAGTCTAGCTATCTCTACATTTTCTACTTTACTTTGGTATTAGAGCTGCACCTTTTTTAGATTGAAGTCAGCTGATAGGTATACGTGCTTGAATGAAGTCCCTCTAACTAAGAGGACGTCATGTTTCGGGGTAGAGAAGGAACTAGCACATTTCATCAAAATATAAGAGGAATTAGAGATAAAGTTAGTGAACAGCTTATAGATGTTCACTCTGAAATTATTGGTATATCGGAGCACCACTTAAACAATATGACAATTCAGAGGCTTCCTTTACCAGGATACAGATTAGCTGGCTGTTTTTCAAGGAGTTCCTTGTGGGGTGTGGGACTGGCCATGTCCATAAAAAACAGTATTCCATTTCGGTCCATAGATGTATCACGGCAGTGCACTGAACAGATATTTTAGTGTTGTACAGGGGCAGTTGAATTTAGTGAAACTAAACTTCTAATTGTTGTTATTATAGTTCCTGTAACTCTGACTTCAGAGTATTTCTGCTCAAGCTAGAGAGGTTTCTTGAATCACTTTATAGGAAGTACCAGGAATTAGTTATATGTGGTGACTTCAATACAAATTTTGTATATGATGGTGCAAGAAAAAGGATGTTGGTAGATCTCCTAAATTCATGTGGTCTGATGCAGACTGTTTCTTCCAGCCAGGGTGCGGAGGAACAATAGACAGCCATAGACAATATTTTTATCCATTCTTCATTACTAGATGGGCATTCTGTTACTAAAAGGGTTAATGGCCTTCCAGACCATGACGCACAAATTTTAACACTAAGAGGCGTTTGTACTCAAACAAATGTCACATATAATTGCACACTATGTAGCAAAGTTAATCCAACAGCAATAAAGAGGTTTTTAAACCTGGTCAAGGAACAACAGTGGCAGGATGTTTATAGTGCTGAAAACATAGATGACAAATATATTACTTTCCTTAACACATTCCTCATGCTCTTTGAGAGTTTCTTTCCGTTAGAACGTTCTAAACGGGATACTAGCGGAAAAAGGCAGCCCAGGTGGGTGACTAGTGAGATAAGGATATCATGTAGAACTAAGCAGGAATTACAACAAAATGTTAGAAGTAGTCACAATCAAGCTACAGTAGCTCATTACAAACAGTACTGTAAGGTACTTAAAATGTGATTAGGAAGGCAAAGAGTATGTGATATGAATATAGAATAGCTAATTCACAGAATAAAATTAAAACCTGATGGTCAGTTGTGAAAGAAATGTCTGGTCAGCAGCACAAGGTCGACGATATAAAGTCAGTTCGTAGTAAAAATATTTCTGTTACTGATAAATCAGATAAATGTACAGTATTTAACAATCATTTTTTGAGCATTGCTGGTGAATTAAATAAAAAATAAGTTTCTACAGGGAATCATATAACTCTCTTGGCAAATGCCTTTCCGAGATTGATGTCTGAAATACTTCTCTGTGACACGGACAAAGGGGAGACTGAGTCAGTAATTAAATCAAAGAAGACTAAGGACGCTCATTGATACGAATGAGTGCCTAGCAGAATATCAAAGTACTGTGCTGCACACTTTAGCCCTGTACTTAGCCATATTTGTAATTTTTTCTTTAGGGATGGTTACTTTCCTGAACGATTAAAGTACTCGATAGTAAAACCGCTTTATAAAAAGGGATAAAGGGATAATGCAGACAATTTTAGACCTATTTCTATGCCATCACTGTTTGCTAAAGATATTGAAAAGGCTGTGTATGTATAGTTGATCGTTTTATACCACACGATTTGCTATCAAATGTGTAGTTTGGCTTTAGAATTCGTTTAACAACTGAAAATGCTACATTCTCTTTTCTATGTGAGGTACTGGATGGGGTAAACAAAAGGTTTCGAACGCTAGGCATATTTTTTTGATTTAACAAAGGCGTTTCATTGTGATGATCACAAAATATTGCTTCAGAAGTTGGACTATTACAGAATACGAGGAATAGCTCACAGTTGGTTCATCTCTTACTTTAGCAACAGACAGCAAAAGGTCATCATTCACAGCGTTGAGAATGGCTGTGTTGTGGGGTGTATGTGGGGTACTGTCAAGAGGGGAGTGCACAGGGATTAGTGTTGGGGCCACTCCTGTTCCTTATTTATATTTATATAAATGTTATGCCCTCTGATATTACGAGTAACCCTAATATATTTCTGTTTCCTGATGACAATAGCTTGGCAGTAAAGAATGCTGAGTGCGTCATTAGCTCGGTTTCAAATAGTGCAGTTCATGACATAAGTTCATGGCTTGTAGAAAATAAACTAACGCTAAATCACACCGAAATTCAGATTTTTACAGTTTTTAACACACAATTCAACAAAAGCTCACGTTTGAATTTCACCGAATGGGTATATGATAAGTGAAACTGAACAGTTCGAATTTCAAGGTGTTCAGATAGTAAACTGTATTGGAAAGCTCACGTTCAGGATCTTGTTCAAAACCTTAATGCTGCCATTTTTAATATTCGAACGGTATCTGAAGTGAGTGATCTCTCGACGCGAAAATTAGTCTACCTACTTTGCTTAATTTCATTCACTTATGTCGTATGGTATTATAATTTGGGGTAACTCTACCCATTCTAAAAGGATATTTTTGGCTTAAAAACGGACGTTTCGGGTAATAAGTGGTGTAAGTTCACGTACTGCTTGACGACCCCTGTTCAAGAGTCTGGGTATTTTAACATTGGCCTCTCAAAAAAAAAAAAAAAAAAAAAAAAAAAAAATATGTATATATATATATATATATATATATATATATATATATATATATATTCCTTACTGTCATTTCTTGTTAATAATATAAGCTTATTCCCAAGAATAAGCCGCTTTCTCTCAGTTAATACTCGGCAGAAACTAAACCTGCATTGAATCGGACTTCCTTAACTCTTGTGCAGAAAGGTGTGCAGTATACTACTGCATCCATTTTCAAAAGCTATCACTAGAATTCAAAAATCTTACCAGTAATCCACGCGCCTTTAAATCGGAACTCCTTTTATTCTGTCCCGGAGTTCCTCGAAAAATTAAACTGAATCTTGTAGTACTGTTGATTGAATTTACTTAAACTTATGGCTTGACTTTTTTCGGGTTCATTAACACTTTATTTTAACTGTTATTACTGTTATATTGTAATTTCATGCACTGACACGTTCCATGACCTTGGAGATTTGCTCCTCAATTTGTTCCTACGGAACTTGACGTGCAAATAAAATAAACTAATCTGGACTTTGGTATTTCTCCTGATGCCAACTTATTGGATGGTGACGCTGATGCATATATCTGGCGCAGAATCTGGGTCGAATACCGCTCACCGCCAACTGTACACTCCTTACAGTCAGGATAGATCAGACTTCGGCACGAATTCATCTATACCTCTGAAACTGACGTACAACTCTCAAAAAATCTATGTACAGATATCATCAAATAACACGTGCTGTAAAGACAAAATACCAGTTTTTATAATTTGTAGTGCATAAGGATTTGTGATTATCTTCCATTTTCATCTACTGCCATTCGCCATTTCCTTCTTATCCATCTAAAAAGGTACTCCCGTGACTCGCACTCCACGTGCTCACGCCAACTAATACCAAACTTCGCCAGCGACACGCCCCTGATGCTGACGATCCACAATCCAAACACCACAAGGCAAACATCATCGCACTACTGGCGATAATCCACAAGCGATAACCACTGACGAAAGAGTATCACCAGCGACAAATATCGCACCATACGTGATTATCCATAACTGTGACACCATTCGGAAACCAACGAGAATACCGCGCTCTACTTGCGATAACCCTAATCGAATTACAGCGAGAAAAAAAAAAAAAAACATATTCGAACTTCAGTATGCTTGTGGCGTGGACATCCCACGTCCATCACGCAAGATACCCCGATCGGCATCGGTGGCATGATAAAAATCACCCCAAAATCCACTATCAGATCGCAAATCAACTTCTTTGGCATCGCTACCTCCCAATCGCTTTGAATGGTGGAACAGGCCCTGCATACGCCCCACGAGCAATGTACACAATATCAACGGAAGGAACCAAACCATTACTACATCCCAAGATGAGCCAGTCTCTGTGGCCGAGAGGTTCTAGGCACTTCAGTCTGGAACCGAGCGACTGCTACGGTCGCAGGTTCGAATCCTGCCTCAGGCATGGATGTGTGTGATGTCCTTAGGTTAGTTAGGTTGAAGTAGTTCTAAGTTCTATTGGACTGATGACCTCAGATGTTAAGTCCCATAGTGCTCAGAGCCATTCCTCATTCCAGGATGAATTCTGAGAATAACTGTGTCTCCAAGGCTTGTGCAATTGTTTGTGGCCCAAATATGCAATTTTCACGTTGTTCCAACACATACCTATTCTGTGGCGTGACACACTATTAATACAATGAGGAAATATTGAATAGGATTGGGGAGAAGAGAAGTTTGTGGCACAACTTGACCAGAAGAAGGGATCGGTTGGTAGGACATGTTCTGAGGCAACAAGGGATCACCAATTTAGTATTGGAGGGCAGCGTGGAGGGTAAAAATCGTAGAGGGAGACCAAGAGATGAATACACTAAGCAGATTCAGAAGGATGTAGGCTGTAGTAGGTACTGGGAGATGAAGAAGCTTGCACAGGATAGAGTAGCATGAAGAGCTGCATCAAACCAGTCTCAGGACTGAGGACCACAACAACAACAACAACCCAAGTGTTGAACCAACCAGTTTTATCATAAACCCAAGAGTCTTCCGCCGAAAAATGGGCACATTCCTATCTAAGAAATAATTTTCTATCCGTGAAACATGAGAGGATACCAGTACAACAGAAACTTGCTGTAAAATATCAAAGTGCAAATGCTTAACAATAAATCATCTAAAAAGAGTAAATGTATACAAATAAATAACAGTACACTAAATAACTATATAAATGACCTACAACCAAATTATTCTTAACACTAACTCAACGATATAACAAGTCTTATTGTACGATGAGCTGGCCGCAGCAGCAGACTATCAATTCCTACTTGGACTTCTGCCGAGATTTCTGTCTCACGGCCTGTGTTGTCTGATTTCCACTACCTTATTCTGGTTATCACGTTTCCTTTTTTGCCCTGAGTTCCAGACCGGCTGCGTGAAGTGGTTAGAATCTTGCATTTCCGTCCTGTTTCTATATTTGTTTTCGTGAAAGTTACCGCCATACATCCCTCGTCTCCTCCTATCATCCCACTGTGGCTCATTATTAAACCTTTGACATTGACATTGGTTTCTTGTCACCCCATTCCTATTTGTGTTTTGCCTGTCATTCTTTCCACCAGTGCGCGAGGAGCGCTGCAGCAGCTGTCGACGAAAATTTTCGATCTAAACAGTTGGCAGTCCTAATTATTATCAGAAAGAAGAAATTTCCCTCTCACTCTCCCTGTCAGAGGTCTGAAAACACGGCAGATTTCAGTGTGAGGTGCACCCATTTGCTGGTCTGGCCAAACCAATTTGAATCACAGGCACGACACTGTGTGTAGAAATTGTCAAACATCAAATGGCTGACTCAATACGAATAATTTCAGGCTCGTGACACACGATTTTGAGAGGTGGCATGCCTTTAGATGCACACAGTGACTTGCCCCCTGTCATATTTATATCTTACTCTGGGTAATTCGATTTGGGGAAGTATGGCCAAGTATTGTCATTACAAGGCTAGTATTGATAACCCAGAAGATATGAATTTCCCTCTAATTGCATGTGGTGAAAAGCTGCTATTGCTTCACACGCGGACTTCCCACGCAGCGTCTCTCGTCACCAAGGTGGTCCGGTGACAGGCGAGTTCAACTGATCTTGAAAGGGTTATGCCGACGGGTGTGAGGGAGTCGAGTGGTTGCTTTCCAGATGCCCATATTGTCAAAAGAGCAGGGCGACACACCCACAGGGGCCTGAAGGACCGGCTGGGGCTAGAGATTTCGTTACTTCGCAGAAATTTAGTGAAAACACTTTCTGACGGACTTCCAGCGAGGCGTGGGAATGACTTGTGTTCCCAGGCAGTCTTGGCGGGCAAATTGCCGCGTTTTCTGCAAAATCATAACTGTGATTGGCTTGCTTAGGGGATAGCTCCGTGTCGTAGCAAAATCGGCGCAGAAATTAGCGCCAAGTATCTTCATTGGTGGAATAGTAGTGCTTCGGCAATAGAGTGGAATTTTCCGCCGGTTTTCGAGCTGCTGATTGACACGTTTTAACCACGGCCACTGTCATGGGGGCGGGAATGTTCTGTGTTCGGCTTGTACAGGTGCTCTTGAGAGGGTCGGCTCTCGCCTTTCGGTCAGAGTAGGTTACAAGACTGAGTTCTCGCTGCTCTGGACAGCCTGCCTTTCTTTGGCTGTTTAATATACTTTCATTTAATTGTAACTGTTTGACGAAGTTGCTGAAGTTTCGACTTCAACGTAACTTTCCGAGTACAGTTGGCAATTGAGCGTTCTGCGTACAAGCGACCTATGTTGTCCGTCTTGAGCAGTTTTGGCTAAAGTTGACTGTATCAGGTTTACTGTGTGACTTCACTTGTTAAAATCAATCACTGTACCGTCAGTGATTGTGTAGCGAGCCTTCTTCATCCCCCTCAGAGGCGCATTTGTGTTGCTAGGAAGTCTTTAGCCTGGAACAACCAGACCAGGATAATTTGTTTTGGGCTATACTCGCAACATTATCATCACCACGACGGGACGTCGAAACAACCAGCCATCGCCTCTGATATGCCAGATCGTGTCCTTGCAGTTAAGGAGACAGCTTGGTAAAGTATGTCCGCAGCACCGGCAGATTAGGAAAGTTAGCTATGTGACAATCAGAGCTCAGTAGAGCGCGCCTGTTCCCGACTTTTCTAAAGTGGTTTTGTCTTGGGTGTTCACTGTCTGACTTCTCACTACTGTAGCAGCAATTAATGTTGGCTGGGTGTTTCCCTTAAGATTTGAGTTGCGAGGAATTGGCTCCACATAATACTTGGTCATAAATGTCACGATCTAGTTTATGGACAACTGCACCTTCACAGCATTTATTTGAGTATCCAATTTGACGTATTGTAAATGTGTCATGTGTTTTGTTTATTATTTTGTGTTTAGTCATAATAAATCAAACTGTTATTGTGGACAGAACTTTCATTCTGTTGATCAGTAGAGCAACCCTTTCATTTCTCACTACGTTAATGAAACTTTCCTTTATCAAATTAATTTCTATTAAATTAAATTATTGCAGGTGCCAAACCCTTTTCTACTCCACTTGTATGTTCGATTACAGTCAGTTCGCGTTTCTTCTTAATCCATGTGCAACAGCAAAAGTCGGAGTTATAAAATGGGGGGCTTAGAGCATCATTTCCATATGAATATTCTAGAAGCGTTTAGTGTTAAATACACTGCTAGCCCCGGCACCTCGCAATTTGTTCGATGATACGCAGTTCCACTGTTGGTACAGTTGGTAACTGCCACTGGTTATTAGTCCACCACAAGATACAGACCACAGGTCCATCCACTAGTGAAAGGCCTAAAATTCTCCACCAGGGGAGGACCAGAAGACGAAGAAGGCAAAGAATCACATTCACATCCGACCAGGCTTCGGTATGGGAGCTGAGTTAGCAAAAACAAGACAGCGCCCGATTGAACAAACCATTCAAATCATCCTCTACTCATTGAATCTCCGCTCTTGACTTCTGTAGTCCTGATAGTCAATCCAGACACAGCACTGGGTTCCGATGCTGGGGGAGCAGGCCTCCACTTTGCATATCCTGCGAGGGCTAATTAGCGAATCCAGACCTCTCTTGTGTAAAAAAAGGAAATTTTAGACTAGGGAGGCTTCTTACTCACTCCAAGAACAGCTATATTTTGATAAAAAACATCTACTACGACAGGACCATATTCCCTCATATAACGAGAGATCTAGTCTTTCGAGGCCGACAATTTCCAATTTCTGAAAGAAGGTTGTTAAGCTTCCCAGGCAGTTGTGCCTGTGAAATAGATGTTTTGCTGCTCGCTTAAAGAATCTTGCGACTCCCTGGCGTCAGGGGGGTTACAGTATTGCCTCCACCAATCACGTATTCCAGACGCTCTGTCCATATCGTCCCACTTTCTAACATGAGGATGCACGGGGTTGTATGACTTTACCACTGTTTGCACAAAACATCAATTTACAACCGTCTCTCTTAAATGGCTTCCTCCACCCACTTTCTGCCACACGACCGCCTGCGCGACGGACGGTCGCCTGGCCCATTTTGGCAAATGGCGCCCTTCTGTGCGACCCTAAGCAGAGGGAGGAGGAGAGGACTTCGGCCAGTAGCCTCTCTTTACCTACGACCCACTGAGCGCTGCTTCCCAGAATCACTCACACGGCCACGTCGCTGCAGTCAGTATTTATGGCCCCCAATTCATCTCCCTCCCGTTCTCCATTATCCCCACTGTGGCCCCTCGGGTACAAGTTCTCTACAGGTTAGACGTGCAGTTGTAAAAACATTCTGCCCACACTTTCGCCACATAAAAATGTCATAAATCACACATACGAAATGTAATATTGGGAAACACCGAGATCATGCCCTAAAACGTAAAAGTTAATCTGACTGACACCGTTATTAAAGTGACAGATGGGCATGCCATCGCTTAGTATGTTATGCTTTATCGATCTTTAAATTTAATAGTTTCATTGTATCGCTATATAATATAAAAATAAGAAACTTACCGTGTATTTTTCAAGGCTCTGGCAGATTTGCCAGCGGTAGAGCATTATTAATTAGGTTTGGTGTTACAAGGATTGAATGGGAGCGAGTCTGGAACGGTGGCTGTTTGTCGCTAAGAAATCAGCTATATTTTTTTGTTAATCAAGGGTTATCTGAGTTGTTATGGGAGGAAGTAATTGCAACCCATTTTTGATATATACACTCCTGGAAATTGAAATAAGAACACCGTGAATTCATTGTCCCAGGAAGGGGAAACCTTATTGACACATTCCTGGGGTCAGATACATCACATGATCACACTGACAGAACCACAGGCACATAGACACAGGCAACAGAGCATGCACAATGTCGGCACTAGTACAGTGTATATCCACCTTTCGCAGCAATGCAGGCTGCTATTCTCCCATGGAGACGATCGTAGAGATGCTGGATGTAGTCCTGTGGAACGGCTTGCCATGCCATTTCCACCTGGCGCCTCAGTTGGACCAGCGTTCGTGCTGGACGTGCAGACCGCGTGAGACGACGCTTCATCCAGTCCCAAACATGCTCAATGGGGGACAGATCCGGAGATCTTGCTGGCCAGGGTAGTTGACTTACACCTTCTAGACCACGTTGGGTGGCACGGGATACATGCGGACGTGCATTGTCCTGTTGGAACAGCAAGTTCCCTTGCCGGTCTAGGAATGGTAGAACGATGGGTTCGATGACGGTTTGGATGTACCGTGCACTATTCAGTGTCCCCTCGACGATCACCAGTGGTGTACGGCCAGTGTAGGAGATCGCTCCCCACACCATGATGCCGGGTGTTGGCCCTGTGTGCCTCGGTCGTATGCAGTCCTGATTGTGGCGCTCACCTGCACGGCGCCAAACACGCATACGACCATCATTGGCACCAAGGCAGAAGCGACTCTCATCGCTGAAGACGACACGTCTCCATTCGTCCCTCCATTCACGCCTGTCGCGACACCACTGGAGGCGGGCTGCACGATGTTGGGGCGTGAGCGGAAGACGGCCTAACGGTGTGCGGGACCGTAGCCCAGCTTCATGGAGACGGTTGCGAATGGTCCTCGCCGATACCCCAGGAGCAACAGTGTCCCTAATTTGCTGGGAAGTGGCGGTGCGGTCCCCTACGGCACTGCGTAGGATCCTACAGTCTTGGCGTGCATCCGTGCGTCGCTGCGGTCCGGTCCCAGGTCGACGGGCACGTGCACCTTCCGTCGACCACTGGCGACAACATTGATGTACTGTGGAGACCTCACGCCCCACGTGTTGAGCAATTCAGCGGTACGTCCACCCGGCCTCCCGCATGCCCACTATACGCCCTCGCTCAAAGTCCGTCAACTGCACATACGGTTCACGTCCACGCTGTCGCGGCATGCTACCAGTGTTAAAGACTGCGATGGAGCTCCGTATGCCACGGCAAACTGGCTGACACTGACGGCGGCGGTGCACAAATGCTGCGCAGCTAGCGCCATTCGACGGCCAACACCGCGGTTCCTGGTGTGTCCGCTGTGCCGTGCGTGTGATCATTGCTTTTACAGCCCTCTCGCAGTGTCCGGAGCAAGTATGGTGGGTCTGACACACCGGTGTCAATGTGTTCTTTTTTCCATTTCCAGGAGTGTAGTAGCTATAGTAAAAATTTGTAAATGAAGTTGTGATGCAGTGGTGTGGAAAACTTACAGACGGAAGCAACTTTTGCATGATGTGTCACAGCCAGCTAATATAGCTTGATGAAACTTGCACCATACATAGAAACAAACAGCTGCCATATAGTACAGGCAGTAATCGTAAGAAATACGCAATGAGTCTAATAGAAACGATACTTATATTCAAAGACAATAATTACATTGCAGGAATCGGGATTTATGTTGGTCCCCTGGACGTTTCAGAAGGTGGGACATGGTTCTTAATAGAGTGTGCGATTACCACGGACATCCATGCTTGCTCCCTTATGTGCTCCCACGCTGGGTACAAGTTTATTAATGAGCTGTTGTGGATTGGCTCTTCAGTTCCTCCACCAACGCAGTTCAAACTGCAGTGTGTTCCTTGGTGCATGTGGGCGTGCTTCAATACATCTCTCCAGTGCATCCCACACATGCTCGATAGGATTTAACTCGGTCGATCGCGAAGACCAGTCCACTCACCGAATATCCTTTGGTTCTAAGAGACTCTGTCTGTGGTATTCAATGCAGTCACTCATTGTTAGCCTTAAAAATGAAGCCATTGCCGAGAGCACACCTGAAAAGACACGTTGGGGATGGACTGTAGAGTTATAATAATTGTGAACAGTGAGTGTTGCGTGTTCAGAGATCTGGAGGTCAGTACGCAATATTATGCCACCCTACATCATAACTCCTGGACCATCACAAGTACCATGTTCGGCAGTACTCCTGGGTGTATTACGAGTTCCACCATGTCGCCATATGAGGGTACGTAAGATTTAGTTATCAAAACATACAACACAAAATGTAGAGTAAAACAACAATCCTCGACTGCAAAAGTACGGTGATGTGGTTACCGCCGCTCTTCCACTGCGTCTGCTGAACCTATAAGTGAGGTGCACTTCGGCCATATCTTCTTCAGTACATCTATCCTAACTGGTCCGAGTCACTGTTGTAATATTTCTGACATTACAGCCATTATGTTCAGGTATAAGAAGCTCTTCTTAGAGCAGTTCAGAAGGCAGCAGTGCCGGCCGCAGTGACCGAGCAGTTCTAGGCGCTTGAGTCTGGAACCGCGAGACCGCTGCGGTCGCAGGTTCGAATCTTGCCTCCGACATGGATGTGTGTGATGTCCTTAGGTTAGTTAGATTTAAGTAGTTCTAAGTTCTAGGGGACTGATGACCTCAGATGTTAAGTCTCATAGTGCTCACAGCCATTTGAACCATTTAGAAGGCAGCAGTGGCAAAATGACGTAATGTTGTGTGAGATACCAGAGACAGATGGCTTCTTCGGTACGTTTATTATAAGAAAGACCGCCTAAATTGTGATCCTTCTCTGCGACTGGCTGTCGCGCTCAGAATCTGCGAGTCAAAATGATAATCTTCTGTTATTAATATTAGAAAAATTAAACAGCTTGTTTACTTGAATTTCGTATTAAAGCATCTCTCAATAGCGTCCATTATTTCACAAGTATTAATAACCAGCAGAATAATAAACAACTGCTAAACGAAAAGGCAGACGCAGCACTTCGGAGATCTTCGGATCGCGCCTAACTTGGATGCCGGTCGAAGTGGTTCAGCTGTAAGATCACAGTTGCTTCGGCTGTGTCGGAGGACAGACATGTTGTCTGCCGCGGTCGATGTCAGTTAAGACTTCATTAGCAATTTCTGGTTATTTGGACATGTAGTTGAGAACAGTGTGATAGTAATTACGGAAATACGAAGTACATTATTTTGTTGAAGAATGGAAATTATTTGTGACTCGGAAATGGAATGCAATTTTTCAGTTTCTTTTGTTCTGCTAGTAAAGAGCGAGTGGCATCCTATATATAAAACTAATTGGAAATTTAATTATATCTAAAATATTTGCTCCTCGCTTAGAGTTTATTCCAGCCTCAAGATATTGGATTTACGACATATGTCCTGCTTTCTGCGAAGGGGACAACAACTATACAAGACTGCAGGTTGGTGAACGTTTATTAGAACTTATGACGGTGGAAGCGAATAGGCACCTCGAATGTACTGCAATCTTAGTACAAATGAGATCAGTAACATGTCGTCTGTGGTGACACAGAGGGGGTATGAAAGAGAGAAATTTTCGCATGTATGTATCACCCTCTCTCTCCCTCTCTTTTTCAACTTGCCGTACTGTTAACGTACAGTGACACCGCCAGAAAACCAAACACAAGACGAAACAGAGCAGTTTTGTACGAAGGCCTGAGGGCGAAGAATAATGTAGGTCTTATTTTTGGCAACATAGATTGGTTGGCTTGTTGATTTGTGGGAGGCGACCAAACAGCGAGGTCATCGGTCCTATCGAATTAGGGAAGAATGGGAAAGGAAGTCGATTGTGCCCTTTCAAAGGAAACATTTGACTGAAGTGGTTTAGGGAAATCACGGAAACCTAAATCAGGATGGCGGACCCGGTTTGAACCGTCGTCCTCCTGAATGCGAGTCCATACCATTGCGCCACCTCGCTTGGTCAACAGCAAAAACCGTGAGTGAATCGACATACAGCACATGTCCTCGACATTTGCGCTGTCGTTCACATACTTTCTATGCCGCTCATACAGAAAGGTAACTCTGCATAACCGAAATTTTGTCGGTGGCGTTCGTATTCACCCCGTTCGGTTTGACACCACTAGTATGGTGGACGACCAAGAGCAGTGTTACTGATGCATTTCGAAACGCTAAGATACACACATGACAGAAAGTCAGTCTCATAAGCTCTCTTATAACCATAGCGTGACAAAAAACAGTTAACCCTTTATTCGTTAATTAATGAAGTTAACTTTTGGAATAAGTTTTAAATTAATTTAAAAAAAAAACGTTAACGGGGCCTTTTACTTTCGATAAGTTTATTTGAGTCCGTTAGTCGTTAATTAGGTACCTACTATTTATGACAAAAATACAAAAATTACTCAGCGGTGCCCGCGAAAATGATGTTCTGACAAATACCGGTTATGTATGTGTGTGGCTACGCAGGGGTAAACAATCGAGTGCGAGCGAGATTAACTAGGTGTTGGCTGTTTGTTGTTGTTTGTTTACTAAGTCCACATGAAGTATTACTTTTCGTTAGTGTGGACTGACTGTGGGAACTAAATCATGAAAATTGATACTAGCCCTAACAACAATCTAAAGGAAGCCTAGTAGTAACGCATCTATAAAAATAACAGCCAAGATCAAGTCAAAATATGGCTGGACATGAAATCAAAATACTCATTCATCAATGTGGTATTTATTGAGGAACAGGTTTAACTAAATTTATTAATTAAATATACTTCTCCTATACCCTTGACTGGTGCAGTCAAACGACTTTGTCTCTTAAACGAGCTCGCTCACGGATGAAAACTTCAACGTATTGATACTATCTGATTCACCTATATTTTGATTCTCCTGTGATTTAACACTGATAACTAAACAATTATAAAACCAAATGATTAATTATTCAATTATTTTTTATTATATTCGATATGCTACCTAAATTTTCCCTACTAAAACATTTTTATTTAACCAGCGGTAATACGTTAGATTAATTTGCTCATTTCACTACACTCATAACATAAAATTCACTATTACGAGTTAACGATCAACTTAAACTTCCGATAAATCTCCTACAAAGCTATACTCTAACGTTTAACGAAGTTAAAGGTTTTAGTAACAGATTAACAACTGGCGAAGTTAACTTTTTTATTAATGTTGGCTAGCTGTGATTACTAACATGCTCCGATTTGAAACAGAGACTCAGGCTAAAACAACGGCATGTCACTCCGTCATACCTTGCACTGCTAATAGGTGGAAGACGAACGCTCCACGCCAGAGCTTTGTTTCCCTGTGCTGGCTAATTACATTCGTGACTCGCGTCTCACTTCCCCGCCCCCCCCCCCCTCTCCCATCTATTTCTCCATCAGTCTCGCTCACCCCCCCTCTCACTCACTCCCCTCCGTCTCCCCAGCAGCACAGCCACGGTCGCAGCAGACACTTGCTGCTGCGGGCGTCGCTCCTAATTTACGTCGACCCCCAAACCGCAGGAAACAAGGGAAAGAAGCCTTCTGATACGGTGAAGCGGCGACGGCCGGCGTTTTTGAAAGCATCTCCGTCTTATATGGGCACCAGCAGCGACTTTTCTTGCGCCCAGCCGTCGATTATCTCATTTTTGCGCAGTGCCGCGCAGCGATTTCCCAATTTCGGGAAAAATGTGACGATCTCTATTGTTTCGGATTTCCCTTTTACGACAGTTTAATGACCAAAGCCTGTGGAGAGAGCAAGAAAAGAGTGCAATAAATTCCGCCAAAAATGGACAAATTGAATCTCTGAAGTTTTGTTGCCTCTTCGGCATACAGTATGCCTATACCTGCAGAAAAGCGGTTTCGCTGTATTCTGACTGCACGCTTTCTGCAATTACGTACATTTGTTCGCTCCACATCTTGTTACGTCTTAGAATACTTCGCTTTTTTTCTCGGATCGTAGTGTACGAGCTCAAGGTCTGAAAAAGTGAAACAGTCATTGATATTCTATGCTCGGAACACGTGATTTAATTTTTCTCTTTTTCTTCTTTGATATAAATATTATTGTCAACCAATTCGCAAGTATACATTAAAAGGCTCCCTCGTTTTCATTCCCTTTTTACACTTATCGTTGTACCTTGTGCCTGCTAGAGAAACATACTCTATTGAGATGAAAACCAATGTAATTTGAAGTTTAAATCATGAAATCAGTCATCAGCTCCTCCTTCAGTTTCAAATCGAACTTCCTCACTTCCCTATTAAAAAAGTCCCTATTTCCGAACTCATAGCAGATCACATCTTCTTGCAACCTTACATTCAAACCAAGCTTTTTTAAACTATTATCCGATTTTCGGGGCATGCATCTTGTATAACAAATAAGAAACGTCGCTTGTACTGTTATTTGGGACCTTTGATGGCTAAGTTCTAGTTGTTTGCAAATTTTCGTTTCTGCGCACCCTTTGCCTCTTCTCCAGCGCTGAATGTGATTGTGTAGGTGACTGTGACGATTGCACTTAGGTGCTTAGTTTCTTGTTTCTTTTGTTTCTTATTTGTCTTGGTTGTGTTGAGGGTTAAAGGGTGAAACGTGGTAACAGTACATTACCTGCTTCTCTCGAATAGCACTGATAGGGCCACCTGCCTTAAAGACGCAATCAGATAGAAGCATCGCCATTAACTATCTAAAATGTTCTCATCCGATATGGCACTGTAGATATTTCTGGAACCAAGCCCGGGATTTTTATGTTGGATCGAGTAATTAAGAAATGTACTCCTCCATTTCTTCCCCATTCTTCGGCCTCTTCATCTCAGAGTAACTCTTGTACCCTAAGACCTCAATGGTTTGTAATATGTATTCCAGTTTCTGCTGTACAGTTTCTACCTTATAAAGATCCCTCCAGTTCCATGGAAGTTATTCCCTGATGTCTTAACATATGTCCTATCATCCAGTCCTTTCTTCTTGTCAGCGTTACCCATATGTTCCTTCTTCGCCGATTCTGTGAAGAGCCGCCTCATTCCTT
Source organism: Schistocerca piceifrons (assembly GCF_021461385.2). Lineage (NCBI taxonomy): Eukaryota > Metazoa > Arthropoda > Insecta > Orthoptera > Acrididae > Schistocerca > Schistocerca piceifrons. The sequence goes on along the minus strand of NC_060139.1, from coordinate 518,836,720 downwards.
ACGTCTACGTAGTTGTCAACATCCTTCTGTAGCACCAACATCTCAAATGCTTCGATTCTTCTCTGTTCCAGTCTTCTCACAGTCCACGATTCATCACCACACAAAACTTTGCTGGAAACGTACATTGCCAGAAGTTTCTTTCTCAAATTAAGGCCTATGTTTGATAATAATAGACGCCCTCCCTACCTGTGCCACTCTGCTTTTTATGTCCTTCCTTCGTTAGTCGTGGGTTTTCTGTTTACCAGATACCACAATTTCTTAACTTTCTCTACTTTGTGATCACCAGTTTTGATGTTAAGCTCTTTCCTATTCTCATCTTCTATTCCTCATTACTTTCGCTTTTCTTCGGTTTTACTCTCAGTTCATATTCTGTATTCATAGACTATTCATTCCATTCAAGGATTATGTAATCTTTCTTCGCCTTCACTGAGGACAGTAACTGAACCGTATATTAATAGAAACCAAAGCTGAACTTTACATGCCATTTTAAGATCGACTTCAGCATCACTGAACACAACTCACAACAGTTTAATCTTGAAACATTTGTCATCATGTCTGGCTGTAAGCCAACAACTCTTTGATCTGACAACTGGCAGCAAAATATACGGCTGTAATCACTCATGCACATCATAAAAAATAACAAAACTCAGGCATACATATAACAGCGGAAAAATGCTCCTATCGGAGAACAAAAGACGCGAATACGCTCCTGCTCAAAAGACCCTGGCTTGAAAGTAGGGTGCCAGCAGCGTCACTCTATCTTCCTCAGCATCTTAAAAAATTATCCAAAAATTCTGGCATGTGAACTTATTCCCGCTATTTTTTACATGCAACTCACCTCTCTTTCCCTCAAGTTCCTGTAACTGTAACTCGCTCATACCCAGTAGTCCATCGCTGTAAGTCTCTCATGTCCACCCAGTCCCACTTGCCCATTCTCACTGAGTCATTCAACCCACCTCATTGTCATTATCTCTTTGCGTCTCTCTAACTGCCATTGTCTCCTTTCTCAAAGCCCCAATCTCCTTCGTTCTGTCTTACTACTACCTTCTCTTCTCACTGTCATTATCTCCCTCCTGCTCTTTCTTGTTGCTACTATCTCATTCATTCCTTCCCACTGCTACTGTCTCTTCTCACTTTCACTATATCTCCCTTCCTAGTTTACATTGTCATACACTCTGTCCCTCATTAGCACTGGGTCTCACCCACTTCCGTTTTCTCCTTCTCCTTATTCTTCTCCCACTGGCATTGTCTCCATCACTCTTTTCCTAGCACTCCTCTGTCACTGTTAACTATGTTCCACTGCCACTGTGCTCTCTCTTTATCTATTATCCTGTATCTATTTCAAATGTTTCCAAGGTTTCTTGAGAAGTGAAACTTTGTTCACTTTAAGATTTATCCGTTTCTCTGTAAGCTGGTCTATGGTCGAGGCATTTTGCTCCTGAATGAAATTTGTATGTAAAATTCAATTACTTGATATGGTTTCGCCTTGGCAGGTATTTATGATTGGGCCTTAAGCCATTTGTACTGTTGCTAAGTGTAGTTGACCTGTAATTGCCTGTTAACGAGCGATGCTGTAGGGTAATTAATAATTCTTGTAGCATCTCCACAGTACTTTAAATTATTTTGATAAGAAAGGGAATGAGATTTTTTTAAAATTATCACCTTGTACACTTGTATTTTAAGAATTGTATTTATTGGTGTGGTGAACCTTGAATTTAACTGCATTATTTACTAGTCATCAGTACTCCCACTAATAAATTGTATATTTTACTAACTGTAAAGTGTTTAGTTGTTTTTGATAACAAACTAGTGTTTAAGTATGTACAGTTTTGTTAAACCAGCACCTCATCATAATCAGCCAGCTCGCCATCGCTTTAGATACTTATCAACTGAGCTGAGCTGAATCTCGGTTTCTCAAACTAGAAAACTCCTTCGTAATAGGCACCTGTCCTCTATATTCAAAATCATATCTAATAATAATAGTATCTTCTCGTTAAATTAAAAACAATGTCAAATCAGAAAAAATTCTCAAATTAAATTCTAATTGCATTAATGCAAAGAGTAGTGAATTCCATCATCTGTCGTCTTTAATTTCGTACCTGCGAACGACCAACATTATTGTGTTCTATTTTCTTTGAAAATTACAGAGAAAAAAACCACACTTTTCCTCTGGAAAACCATATTCTACGATTGTCTTGTCTACCAGAAAGTAATGTGGGCGCGTTTATAGTGCATAAAGCCTCACACTTTCATGGTATTCTTATATTCTTATATTGTTTTTGTAAAGAAGCTTTTAACCACATAACCACGGAATTTTGTTGTGTGCGTCTTGTTGTTGACACTCGCAAATAATGCGATGGATATAACCTTCTGAAGAAGGGCATTAAGTACCCGAAACCGGTGAAAAAATTAAATTTCTTTCATGCTTTTGGTTGCTTATTATGTCGTTACATACAGCTACGGTTGCCGAGGCCAGATAAAATACAATTCTTGAAAAGAAAACTTATGTAGTGTAGATTGAATAATGGAAGCGGCAGAGCACAGAAATCGAGCTATAATTTCCTCTGTTGGACTCGAACTGTCATTGTCATGGTTACGCGGGTTTTGTTCACCAAGTGTGTCAAGATTTCGCTGCAGTGTGACGCTAGCCACTCGAGGCTTAAATTCTTTTCAGTGCACATTCACTTAGTGTCTGTGAGGTCTTGCCTAAGAAAAGGATAACTGAAGGAAATTTGCTGTGACAGTGACTCAAAGCACACTCACCTTTGATGACGTGCGTTGCCAAACCTGCTTCATATCTGTAAGGACCAAAATTACCCTCTTCTGTATCCCTCCAAAAGGCAGCTATCTCTGTGTGGACGTGTCGATGACAGTGCCGCTGAGTTATGTTCTAAACTGTGTTAAATATTACTGGTGTAGTGTTGCATCTGAAATCGTTCAGCGAATATTTGAGAAGTATTTACAAACGCACTTGTGTCACGATTTGGGCAAACTGGTGCCAAAAATGAGGAGGGCACACGCTTCAAAAGTTTTTGAACCAGCTGTTGCGAACTCGGACTGTACAGTTACACTGGAAGAAGGAAATGAAAATATGACTGAACTATTAAGAGACAAGATTCATGATCTGAAAGCTGTTACACTTGAAATTGAATGTGAAGTAAAATATCAAGAGAAACTTCTAAGCCGCGTGGCAGAAGATTTTGAGAGAACGAGTGGCCTCTTGAGAAACACAGTGAATGGCGTCGTTCGTCTCAGAAGACAAAGTCGTAACCATTACTTGCTGTACCTATTTCTTCTATCATTTTCGGCCTTTTTTACACTTTGGTTCTTTCTAAAAATGAGATGATGCTTGTTTTCTGAAACTGAACTATGTACAAATGTTACTAAAGAAAACGGAAAAACGAGTAACACTTTTCGTTTAAAAATTATATATCTGGTTTTGCTTTCAGGTAGAAATATTTTGTCGGCTGTGCTACATAATAAAATTGCGGAAGCTGTACTAATACCAATCTAAGCGTATAGTGAATGTTTGCACTATATTAGGTATGTTCACATATAAAGGTAGTTAGCAAAGGAAGAAAACTAGCTGAGTTCGGGAACACCCATCTGTGCGGTGGAGCTCGATTCGGAGTAAGCCGCTTATAACCAACGTGGTACAAGAAAATTTTCAGGCTATCTGCCAGCCAACGGAAGAAGAGGTGGTAGCATACAGATTCTAATCGCCACACTTTTCCCTTCTATTCTGGATTTAAGTCGTAATCTATCTGCATTATAGAGCGGGGGCACGTGAGGTTTGTGATGGTAATCCGTGTGTCGGCGGTCCCGGTGAAGAATGGCTTTTTAGCAGCAAATGTTTCGCTATCTCTCTTTCATCAAATAAGACACAAACAAAAGACACTATAATATATGTACACCCATTACACTCAGTAGTAAAACGCAACGATCACATTTCATGAAGGAAGAGTGGTACTACGTGGGAAGGAAGAAAAACGTTTTCAATTAGGTAGATGGACCTAAACCCAATCAACTCTGTCATAAGACTCTAACAAAAAAGTTAAATTACTGATTTAATAATATGTTAAGTATTTGTTATCGAAATAATTACTTTTTTGGGGAGCTGAAAGTAATAAGGAAACGTGGTATAATGCAAGAACGTGTGTAGGGCTCCTGTGTCGGGAAAGATATGCTAAAACAAGCTGAACAGTTCTTTAGCAACATTTCTTTGCACTATCATGAACATTTCAAACGAGTCGACATCGAGATGGAACCATCTTGCCCACATTATTGGGCAATTATTGTAAAACCCTAACTTAAATATGTACAGAATATGGTCAACCCAAAATCATTACATCCAACTGAAGAAAACGAAAACGATTTATTCGTCATGGTTATAGATGAAGAAGCAGGAGAAGTATTTACGTTTTTCCTTGCACAGCTTAAACCAGGTAACTAGTGTGGCACACGTTGTGCACACAGTAGCAAATTAACATACCTGAGATGAACAGTATACTCTTCAGCGTGAATTGCGTACACTGACCAGTCAGAACATTATGACCACCTGCCACTTCTGGCAGTGATAACAGCGATAACAGCGGCGACGCGTTGTGTTATAGAAGCTATGAGGCCTTGGCAGGAGGGAGCTGACACCACGTTCGTACACACAAGTCACCTAACTGCAGAAAATTTCGGAGATGGGGGCGATGAGCTCTGACGACACTTTCAATCACATCCAAAACGTGTTCATCGGATTCAGATCTGGCGAACTGACGGGCAAGCACATCCATTGGAAATCGCCACTGTGTTCCTTGAACCACTCCATCCTACTCCTGGCTTTGTGACAAGACGCATTATCTTGGTGAAAAATGCAGCTGCCATCGGGAAACATGCATTATCTTGGTGAAAAATGCAGCTGCCATCGGGAAACATGATCGTTGAAGGGGTGTACGTGGTCTGAAACCAGTGTACGATACTCCTTGGCCAAATGATGCTTTGTACGAACTCCACTGGCCCCATATATGCCCAAGGGAATGTTCCCCAGAGCATAATGGAGCCCCTGCCAGCTTGTCTCTGTCCAGAAGTACAGGTGTGAAGGAGCTGTTCCCCTGGAATACGATGGATTCGCGTCCTGTCATCAGGCCATGCAACGCTCTGTCCCTGCGCCGAAGTCCAGGGCCCACGGTCACGTGACCATTTCAGTCGTAGTTGCCGATATCGTGTGGTGTTAACACTGGCGCATTCATGACCCGTCGGTTGTGGAGGCCCATCGTTAGCAGTGTTCGTTGGACCGTGTGTTCCGACACACTTGTACTCTGCCCATCATTAAAGTCTGTTGTTGGTTCCGCCATAGTTCGCCAACTGTCCTGTTTCACCAGTCTGCCCAGCCTACGGCGTCCACCGTCTGTAATGAGGGGTGGCTGCCCAAACCCACGACGCCTGGACATGATTTCACCATGGTTTCGAGCCACGTGATGAAGACACTCAACACAGCACGCCCCAAACACCCGTCAAGTTGTGCAGTTTCCAAATTGCTCGTGCCGAACATACGGGCCATCACAATATGCTCCGGTCAAACTGAGATAGATCACATGCCTTCCCCATTCTACACACGCACATCATGCTCACTGATACTAGATGCACCGCTGCTGTCGCCTGGTCGGGTTTATATCGGCAGCAGGTCGGTAGTCATAATGTTCTGGCTGATCAGTGTGTTTGTTAAAGCTCCACTGACAATATTACTTTCAAAGGAGTTGGTTCCAGGAACACTGTTACTAATTTGAAACTGGTCCACTTAGGTGGACGACATGGCTTTAGATTTTTTTGTACTTCGGTGCCCTTTCAGAAAGTGTACAGTACACAGATTGTCATTAAAGCTCGTGAGAAGCAGAAATTGTGAGACAGTTTGTATAAATCTAGTCTGATCTCAATACGGTCAGCAGCAACCACACAAAGGGACACGACTTCTTTCAGTGTCCGCTTTGGAAATATACGCTTATACGATTTCGATATCAAGAATAAGCGATTTGGTGATACTTAATACTCCACTTCCGTTCAAATAACAAAAATGGGGTTAACTTTCATTCATAACTCTCAGCTCGATACTAGAGGGAAATGAGATAAAATTATATATATTATAAAAAACCATTTATTCCCGTGGAGACGGGAAAATTATTGAGTAATGTATTGTAAGAGACCCTGTTAACAGTTGTTAGACGTGTGAAATAACTAGTGTTAGTGAGAGAAATCGCTAATAAAGCTTCTGAATGTGTGCTGATCATGATATTGGAGGAATGGCGTCACCCCGTAGCAGAATGTTTGGCAACTGTGATCTGCGACTCGCATAAAAAGGAACATGCGGGAGAGTAAGTGTTTGGTGTACCTGGTTCCTATTCCTTTGAACAGCCAAGGAGCCGCATTGTATGGCACACCAGTAATTCGACACCACGGTGTATGGTATTTTTGGCGTAAAAATATGACGCCTCTTTGAGAAAAAAAAAGCAAAACAATGTGTCTGCGCCACCGAGGATGTCATTTTGAATGGAGAATGATGCGGAGGGGTATCGATCTTACCCTTTTCAGGTGACCTTCTTGGCATATACCTTGAGCGACAAGGAAACCACGGAGGACCAATAATGAACGACTTGATGGGGATTCGAACCCAGGTCTTTCAAATTGTAACTACAGCGGTTCTAGGGGCTTCAGTCTGGAACCGCGTGACCGCTACGGTCGCAGGTTCGGATCCTGGCTCGGGCATGGATGTGTGTGCTGTCCTTAGGTTAGTTAGGTTTAACTACTTCTAAGTTCTAGGGGACTGATGACCTCCGATGTTAAGTCCCATAGGGCTCAGAGCCATTTAAACCATTTTTTAAGTGAATTGAATAATAAAAGAAGTTCATCAAGTTCAGCTTTTGGGCCATCAGACAGGAATAAGGTGTTCCGCATACTTTCTGTAACAAACGATGTTTTCAACAAGTTTATTTTTCCCTTACTAATGAGTAAGTTAGCTAGGAGACTTGACATTTTGTTGTCCATAGCTAAGCCTTCTCTTTGTTGGTATATTTTACTTTTAAATGAGAAATGGTTATGAGGCAGTACTAGTTCAAGCAGATCGACGAACTCTAAAATCTCTGATACGATTAGTTTTTGTGTTTGATAAGGTTTGCCCTGATATTTCATTTGTCTCTTTCTGAATAGATTAAAAACGTCAGATGACACAAATGTAGCCTCTCTGGGGATTTTTGCATCTTACATGAGCGTTGTTAACTCACATTTACATTCTGAGTATGTGGTTTAAATACCTTTTTATTAATGCTATCGAAATTCCATGTGGTGTCACTGATGAATAACTTACAGAACAGCTATTGTGTGAAATTTAACAACGCTCTGCAGTTTGTCTACCATCCAGCCAGTCATGACTGTTTTTTTTAATTTTTTGACTATTTACGGTCTGCATACAGCTTTAAAAAACTACACAGACTGCAACAACCATGATATAGAAATGATATATTAAAGCGGGAGAAACACTCTTTTTACCACAATAGCCACAAGCAATGTTTTTCTGCAGGGCTGCCTTTCCTATGTATGTAATTTCGTATTTCACCACATCGACAAGTACTATAATAGTCAATACTTTGAACAATTATCGACTCAATAGAAATGCATGTTTGTGTACGGACAGGATACGGTTTGCAGAAATGCGAGTTCAGGCGAATATTTTAATGTAGATGCGTACAGAGGGCACTGCAAGACGTGTTTCCTCAAAACCCACATCCTAATCCTCTCATCACAGAGCACAGACTTAGCATGAAAAGCAACTCACTTAAGAGCAGTGGAGCAACAGCGTATGATTGATAAATAATTCAGTTAGTTTTGAGTGCAGGCTACATTGTGGCGATGTGATAAGCTCTTGCTCAGGTCCTGGTTGGGTGAAGACCTACACTTAACGTAATGATAAGGTGCCATACTCCGAGTGGCGTAAGACAACCAATTATTTTTACTGTACTCATTGTAACGCCCCAAGGACAGAAAACCCCAATTAACAAACTTTGTGGAAACTTAAAGTAGGGAAGTGAGTCATCTTGACAGTGACGGCAACTATTGACGATAAAATCTACACTGGTAATATATTGATTAACACCTATATCATTCAAATACTGAGAATAGCATACAAAAAGGAGAGATAAAAGGAAAGGATTATCATAGATTCCTTATCAAACATATATAGAATAAATTCAAAATCATATGAAAGAAGGATAAATCCAAGAAAGTAATTCAGTCAAAGATAACATTTACCATGGAACAGAGTTGTAGCCACATCGAAAAGGAAATTCAATGCGACTACAATGCAACTCGGATATGGAAATGTTCAGTTAGTTGCTCTTGCGTCACTCTAAAGTACTTTTGCGATAGATGTCTGGACGCAAACGCTATTAGATTGTTTTAAGTTTTGGAAGTTTGATCATTCGTGAGGTAGAGCCTGAAGTATGGCACAGTCATTCAACTGATGAAAGTGAATCATTACCGCTCTCAACGCGACGGTATAGTAAGACGAGTGTTAGACTTCAATTGAATGATATTGGTTTATCGGGCTTAGCCTTCGTGCTGATGAACAGTTACAAACCTTGAGAGCAATGGATCAACGACAGAAAAAAAATTCGTAGCCTTGAGTAGGACACAATAAAACGAGGACACAAAGAAAGACAAGTACGCCGATTAGTCAAAAGTTGTCGTCAGCGTCACGATTACTGAACTGAAGTTAAGGGCAGATTAAAACTGAGTGCCAGACCGAGACTCAAACTCGGGACCTTTGCCCTTCGCTGGCAAGTGCTCTACCAACTGAGCTACCCAAGCACGACTCACGCCCCGTCCTCACAGCTTCACTTCTGCCAGTATCTCGTCTCTTATCTTCCAAACTGCAGAAGCTCTCCTGCGACCATGCAGAACTAGCACTCCTGAACGAAAAGATATTGCGGAGACATGGCTTAGCCACAGCTTGGGGGATGTTTCCAGAATGAGATTTTCACTCTGCAGCGGAGTGTGCGATGATATGAAACTTCCTGGCAGGTTAAAACTGTGTGCCGGACCGAGACTCGAACTCGGGACCTTTGCTCTACCAACTTTTTTTTCCATTCGAGGGCAAGTGCTCTACCAACTTTTTTTTTCGCTGACCACTTTTTTTAATTTTTTTTATTTATTTATTATGGGGTAACAATAGCAAACATAAACTGCTGCTAGCATTTTTTTATATAAGACGATGACCTTTATAAAATAAAATATTTCTGGAAAACGTAAACAAGTGGACTTTTTTCTTGCAGTCTGGTGTAAACTGAGCTATCCAAGCACGACTCACGCCCCGTCCTCACAGCTTCACTTCTGCCAGTATCTCGTCTCCTACCTTCCAAACTTTGCAGAAACTCTCCTGCGACCATGCAGAACTAGCACTCCTGAAAGAAAGGATATTGAGGAGACATGGCTTAGCACCTGCCAGCGAAAGGCAAAGGTCCCGAGTTCGAGTCTCGGTCCGGCACACAGTCTTAATCTGCCAGGAAGTTTCAAAGTCGTAGAATGTTAATGACGTTTGTTTTATTTAAAAATCTTGAAGGATTTTCACACACAAAAAAATCTGGATCATCACTTTTCAGCACGCGCTTTAGATGCAGCAGGTGCGTTCTCCCGGCGCCCCATATGCCGCGTTGCGCAAGCGCGGCCTTGGTCGCGGATGTGGCGGCGCGTCCTCTCCTACTCAGCCGTCGCGCGTGGCTGTGAAGAAGCGTGGAGGAGACGGGAAGGCGTGTCGAGCGCGTGCGCTTTCTGCGCGCTCTCCTTCCATAAATATTGATGAGCGCCACTCGCCACTAATCACCGCGTTTCGATGGCAGACGATAGCTTGACCTCCCGAGGACGGTTTTCCTCCGTGCCCTAGAACCAAGGGCACTCGCGGCACTTACAGTAATCGTCTTACGACCACAGTTACACATGAATTGCGTCCTCCGCGCGCAATTCAAAAGCCATAATAAACGTTCCGTCGGTTTCTTGTATTGTACTTTCGCAAACGCCTTCAGAATTCCAATAAGTTGTAATCTTCCTGCTGCATTGCCTGGCGCTGAAACGTCCTCTGAGACATTTAGGTGACTGTAGTCGATGACGTATGTGCCTAAGGCTACGATAAGGCGATATTACGTTTCGTTCTAATTTGAGGTGTATAAAATAAAGAAGAGAGTATGGCGACGCAAATGAAATCGAAATAACAAAATAACAACTGCCTAAGGCAGGCTGTTCCAATCGAGATCAAGGGAGCCGGAGCGCTCCGTAGCGCTCACTGCGACAGCTCGGAGCTCGCGTGGAGGGAGCAAGCGAACTCACTGCCCCCTGGCCGCATGCAGCCGCAACTGACGCAATAATCCTTGTTCAATGACAGCTATGACTAGCCGCGGGAGCCATGTACCTCTATTGGAGGATACCTTCCTATTTATTGAGAGGGGTGGTCGGCCGCAGTGCCTTGTATGTCATAAAGTATTTAATCCTGCGAAGAGGTACAATATACAGCGACATTATACACGTCTTCACGCAGCGCATTACGATCAGGTAGAAGGCGTTGCGCGCAAAGAACTGGTAGCCAGGCTTAAGAACGACATACCAGGAGACGTAAGATTAAAAACGGTTTCGTAACACGGAGGGTATCAAAACATGCAACATAGTTCGTGTTCTGTAATGCGTTTATAATTTTCAGGTCAATGAGAGCGGAGAAAACACTACTGAATCTGCAATTCGAGCAAGCTACAGGGTCGCTCACGTCATTGCGACGAGTGGGAAGCCGTTTTCGGTGGGACCACTCGTAAAATCGTGCATGGTAGGAGTTGCAGAATGTTTTTTTCGAAGGGAGGTGCAGGCAATTGAAGGGGCTTGCCTGTCGAAGCAAACAATGTCTCGTCGAATCGTGGAAATGGCAGTGGATTTAGAGACACAGCTCAGGAAAAAGGCGGAGAGCTGTGTTGCATTTTCGCTAGAGCTTGACGAAAGCACCAACACATCAGACTGTGCTCAGCTTACAGTCTTTGTAGGTGGTGTCGACATGGAGCTGCAAGCAACTGAAGAACTCTTGGATGTGGTATCACTCGATTACATCGCAACAGGGCGTGACATTTTTGAAGCTGTTTGTGAATCAGTGGACAATATGAATTTGCCGTGGGATAAGCTCCGTTCTGTAGCGATAGACGGTGCACCACAAATGATCGGGCGTCACCAAGGTTTTGCTTCTCGTTTGAAAAATAAACTCAGGGACGAATTCGGGAAAGACATTTTGACTCTTCATTGTTTTATTCACCAAGAGGCACTGTGCGCTGAAACAGAAGAGTTAGGTGGCGCAATGAAAGATGTCGTGAATTGTGTGAATTTTGTGCGGAAATGTCCCTTTTCCTAGAAATGAAAGGGGAAGAAACGCGTTGTCTGAAAGATGTAAAATGGATATCAGACCTGGCGTTCCTAGCTGATATAACTATGCATCTGAATAATTTAAATCTGTCATTGCAGGGGCCGGCCGCGGTGGTCTAGCGGTTCTAGGCGCTCAGTCCGGAACCGCGCGACTGCTACGGTCGCAGGTTCGAATCCTGCCTCGGGCATGGATGTGTGTGATGTCCTTAGGTTAGTTAGGTTTAAGTAGTTCTAAGTTGCAGGGGACTGATGACCACAGATCTTCAGTCCCATAGTGCTCAGAGCCATTTGAACCATTTGAGCCATTGCAGGGCATTGACACGCACGACCAGATCAAAGCGTTCATGGAAAAGTTACGTTTATTTGAGAGGTAGATGGGTAATGGACATTTGATGTTCTTCGATCGTCTTGCTTCTTTAAAATTACCTGAAGGTACTACTTTCGGCGATTACCAAGCAAAGTTAAAGCAGCTCATCACGTCGTTTGAAACATGATTCCGAGACCTCACTAGTTTGGAAATGGAACTTAAGGTGTTCAGCACTCCGTTTTCAGTTTCCCCCGATGGCTTGTCATCGTCACTTCAATTGGCGATTATTGATTTGCAAAATTCAATTTTATTGAAAGATAGGTACTACAACACGTTGGATTTGTCACGATGGTATCGTTCATTACAGCACAAAACATTTCCCAAGCTTCACAACAATGCCGCTCAGATCATGTGCATGTTTGGATCTACATCTTGTTGTGAGCAGCTTTTCTCATCAATGAAAAGCGTAAAAAGTAAGGAACGATCGTTTCTTCAGGATGCAACAATGAAGGCCATTCTCCGCATTAACGCTGCGAACACTTTGACGCCTGATATTTCCGATCTTGTAATGAAAAGAAAATGTCAAGCTACAAAGGCCCAATAAATTTAGTATGCAATTTCTTGTAAAACAGTTGTTTCTTATTTATTTCCTGAACATCGCATTACCTGGTTTAGCATGTCACCACGTCTTAGCAGCTAAGAGTATGAGGTTGTCGATCTTGTAAGGTGCAGGCACATCAGAACGCTTGCCTTGCCGCCTGCCTCAGCCAGCCGTGCCACGTGCCGGCGTGCCGGCCCACTTGAATGGTCACAGAGAGCGAGCGACACGGCTCCCTGGAGCAGGGAGCGCTCCGCGGCTCACAACGGAGCCGACGAGCTTGGACAGCCTGGCCTAAGGATTGTCCTAACATTGGTGAGCAGAAACTTTCTTTCTGGAGTGCACATATCTCAGTAAGTAGAGCAAATTATGGTTCCGGTACCACGTGGATGATTCAGTCCTTGTGCAGAACCTGTTGCGAACGTAGTTAATAAACAGCTTGGAATTAGTCCGTTTCCGAAGCTAATCAGTCAGTTTGTCTGACTGTCCTGCGGTGGATCCGTCTTCATTTCCCGCTACTGCCAGCAATTTTTCTTTGGGGTGGGGGTGGAGAGCAAAGGGTGAAGGCGGGGGAGGGCGGAGGATGACTGAAAGTGGGCACACTCAACCTCTTGAATAACGTCACTGCAGCCAATCGGCAACGCATCTTCCTCAGGAAAACATCACAAGAATTTCGCATGAACTCAGACGTCTTAACTCACATCCACACGACACACGAGCACCTCTAAGCACTGCAGGGTAATGATATCTTCCCTGATTACATTAGGAGATATCAACCGGACGTGCAATGCAGAAATGCTGCTTCAGTAATCTAACACTGCAAGATTAAGAAAGTGATGATTTCAGGTAGTTAATTAGCAGTATTTTTCTCCAGTTTTGGCGGAACAGGTGTGTTTGTTGCTGGATACGATCGCTGAATAGATAATCCCTCAGATACATTTCAAAGATACCTGTTGCCAGCTTTTTCATTTTCTCACCGACTATTTTACCCTTTTCAAGATCCATAATATTTATTTTACAACTATCTCCGTGCTATTAGGCCAGTCAGCTTCATTACGTATTGATTCTGAAACAGCCGTAAAGTCTTTCCATTTGCAAGTCATCGGAAAGGTTGTATGTTTGGTGAGCCATTGGTCCTTAGCCAATAGCCTATCTTGGCGAGTGAGTTTCCATGTGGCCTCCTTGATCGAATGAAGTCAGCCATTCCACTCCACACTGATTCTAGTTTTCGTCAACAGTGCTTGGAGTAATCAGACGTGGCTGGTCCTGGAGCTACATTTGATGGAGCATACTATTCAAATGTTCAAATGTGTGTGAATTCCTAAGGGACCAAACTGCTTAGGTCATCGGTCCCTAGACTTACACACTACTTAAACTAACTTAAAGTAACCTGTGCTAATAACAACACACACACCCATGCCCGACGGTGGACTCGAACCTCCGGCGGGAGGGGCCGCATAGTCCGTGACATGACTCCTCAAACCGCTCGGCCACCCCGCGCGGTGAGCATACTATTCTGATGAAATTATGTTTGACCGATGTATAACTATGATTGGGTAATTCGTATGATAGTCAAGATTAGTAGTAAGACATTTTCAAAGCTATTTTATTGTGCTGAATTTTGTGGTGCCATTTGAAGTGAATTAGGTCTTCTCTTTGTATTCTTCCCCCACTGGTTTTCACTCACGTTAATGCATATGCAGTGATACAAGCTAAGAGATGGGGTGAATGTATCAAGATTGAGAAGCTGTACCTACGTCATTTCTATTACATTATATTTCATATTCAGTTCCTCATAAGATTTAAGAGAAAGACGAGGTCAGTTTGCTTAAAGATATCATCTTTTGCTTCCGACGATATACACGTCTTTTGAGAGATTGAATATGCACACGATTCTATTTGTAAACTTGTAATTTGTGTATTTGCTTTTGAAGAGCCATATATTCATTTTCAACAGCACGGGTTACAAAAGTGTACCTAAATAATTTCCTTCAACTTTGTTGTGTTTCAATACACGACACAGAGCGCCGGTTTTGTCGACCTAAGGTTAGATCAGTAGTGCCCGAAAGGGAAGTTATCCTGCGTAGGCTATGCACGACGAATTCCAATTGGAAACCAAGAATGGATTTTCGCACGTTATCTCTGCATAGTAGTTAGTTATTTTCAAACGTCAAATAAGGTAAAGTGACATGGAATGCTGTTGGTGAACATCAGTCTGGTATGAGTGCTAGCACTTCATCATGTAATCGAATTCATTTTACGTATGAGTTCTGTGGAAGTGCCACGGACTGGTTCTTATTCAGATGCTTGGCTATTGAATTTACGTGAATAAACAGAATACATACTTGGCGAAACAGTCCCCTTGTACTGCGAATGGATACAAGCGTGGAGCTAACACAGATTAGTAGCACTTGTTGCTTTCATGAATCTGTTTCCTTACCTCATGTATTCTATTCTATACTGAGACAGGCGGCGCCTTCATTACCTGTTGTGATCAGTTATTTGTAAGTGTGTGTTCCGTAACAATTTTGAAGCACTTTTACGTCTCGGAGTTTGCAAATCTTTCATAGTCGTTATACTCTTAATTTTTCATATCACTATTATAGCAGGGCTTGCAGATCACCCACCACCTCTGACAAGGGAAGGGTTTAATCCGACATGTCGAAACCTACCCTGATATTTTTCACTCATGAAGAATACACCGAAGGAAATACACTGTCAAAATTTTATCTAGTGACGCGCAAAGTAAGAATTTCTTTTAAAATAAAGTTCTTGGTTTTTGCGGCACGAAGAACCGCTTTTATTAGCGGTTTCTACAGCACTTCTTGTCTAGTACGCGAATAGGCAAATAAGCAGACGCAGCTATGACATGAGGACGTAATGACGCGTAGCACAAGGTCCAAAGTGCACACAAATGAATTTTGAACACTTAAATCTTGCAAAAATGCCTCAAACCATTAATTTTGTGAATAACCTGCAGTTCATAGCAAGAGCTAAATTGCAGCAGACACACACCGAACAGCCAAAGAAACTGGTACAACTGCCTAATATCGTGAGGGTCCCCGCGAGCACGCAGAAGTGGCGCAACGCGACATGATATGGACGCGACGTCTGAAGTAGTGCTGGAGGTTCAAAAATGGTTCAAATGGCTCTGAGTACTATGGGACTTAACATCTATGGTCATCAGTCCCCTAGAACTTAGAACTACTTAAACCTAACTAACCTAAGGACAGCACACAACACCCAGCCATCACGAGGCAGAAAAAATCCCTGACCCCGCCGGGAATCGAACCCGGGAACCCGGGCGTGGGAAGCGAGAACGCTACCGCACGACCACGAGATGCGGGCAGTGCTGGAGGGAACTGACACCATGAATCCTACAGGGCTGTCCATAAATCCGTAAGAGCACTTTGCGAGGTATCCCAGATATGCTCAATAATGTTCATGTCTGGGGAGTTTGGTGGCAGGCGGAAATGTTTGAACTCAGAAGAGTATTCCTGGAGCCACTCTGTAGCAATTTTGGACGTCGCATTGTCCTTCTGGAATTCCCAAAGTCCGTCGGATTGCGCAATGGACATGAACAGATGCAGCTGATCAGACAGGATGTTTACGTACGTGTCACTTATCAGAGTAGCATCTAGACGTATTAGGGGTCCCATATCATTCCAACTGCGACCACCCCACATCATTAAAGAGTCTCCACCAGCTTGAACAGCCCCCTACTGACATTCAGGGTCCATGGATTCATGAGGTTCTCTCCATACCCGTACACGTCCATCCGCTCGATACAATTTGAGACGAGACTCTTCCGACCAGGCAACATGTTTACAGTCATCATCAATGCAATGTCGGTGTTGACGAGCCCAGGCGAGGCGTAAACCTTTCTGTTGTGAAGTCATCAAGGGTACACGAGTGGGCCTTCGGCTCCGGAAGCCCATATCAATGACATTTCATTGAATGGTTCGCACGCTGACACTTGTTGGTGGCCTAGCATTGAAATATGCAGCAATTTGCTGAAGGGTTGCACTTCTTTCACGTTGAACGATTCTCTTCAGCCGTCGTTCGTCCCCTTCTTGCAGGATATTTTTCCAGCCGCAGCGATGTCGGAGATTTGATGTTTTACTGGATTCCTGACATTCACGGTACGTTCGTGAAATGGTCGTACGGGAAAATCCCCACTTCATCGCTATCTCGGAGATGTTGTGTCCCATCGCTCATGAGCCGACTCGAAAACCATGTTCAAACTCAACATAAATCTTGATAGCCTGCCATTGTAGCAGCAGTAACCGACCTAACAACCGCGCCAGAAAAATTTGGAAATTTGTGGTAAGATCCTATGGGACCAAACTGCTGAGGTCATGGGTCCGTAAGCTTACACACTACTTAAATTAACTTACGCTAAGGACAACACACGCATCCATGCCCGAGGGAGGACTCAAAACTCCGACGGCGGGAGCCGCACGTACCATGGCAATTCGCCCCAGAACACGCGGCTACCCTGCGCGACATGGCGCCAGACATTTTTTGTCTTATATAGGTGTTGCCGACGGCAACGCCGTATTCTGCCTCTTTACATTTCTCTGTATTTAAATACGCATGCCTATACCAGTTTCTTCGGCGCTTCAGTGTAATTGTTACACAAGTGACTAGCAGAGGAAAGAAAATCAGGGCGGTGTATGATATTACATTATAGACCACTTCCATCAACCAGCTTTTCAATTCGCTGACATTAAACGTTTTATACCAGTTCCTTTGGCACAGTTCTTCTAATAACTTTTGAATATTGTAAACTGTGAACACTGAAACAGTTCCTAGTTTACTACCCGTAGTCGTCGCAAAAATGCGAAGCATCTAGTGGATGACGACAACGGGAATTTTTCTTACACTAGGAACACCTGATAACAGGAAATGTAATTTCAGGCACTGCACAGTAGTTACTAATTTTGGTTAGACACAAGTGGAGTGGAGTAAGACTTGGTCTTGGCCGTTGTTCTGCATACCAGGAATACTTTATCCAATTTGCAAAATGCAGCAATACCTGAAGTTTGACAATACTGTTCCGCTGATAAACCTGAAATGATACAGAGTTGCCAGAAATTATATTGCCTGACAATTTTCCGAAAAATGCTTTAGACTGTTGAACATTTTTTTTATCAAAAGACTGTATCACAGAATTAGTTCCGGATGGTTTCCGAATTATATTAACAGTCTTTCCGTCGGCTTCCTGAAGATACAAGTGTCGCTATGCCCAGGCCAAGAATCCAACAAAAGCAATGGCTTGTTTTCTGCAAACGGTAAGAAGAAGTTTCGCATGTAATACTGGTAACTATTCTCTCCCATTTTTCCACATTTTGCTACCTCGATTACAAGACTTTCGCTAGTAAACAGTCCTTGCCTTTTAAATTTTTGGCGCTAATTTGCCTTGATGTTACTGCAGGTAGAGACAGAGCCGGGAAAACAGAAATCCACTGAAACTTATCAAGGGCGTTGTTGTTACGAATCTACCAGAGCATTCATCGACTGCACGAGCGACTCTCTTCTTTTCTGCTCGAAATCATAAAATGTGGCTTACACGAAACCCAAATTACTGGCTTTGCACACAGCATCACTTAGGGGATAGCAAGAAGCTTCGTCTTCATGTCAGCTAAGAATTTCCTGCAATATTATCTATTAATGACATGTACATGTTTACTTGCCGGCTGCTGTGGCCGAGCGGTTTCAGGCGCTTCAGTCCGGAACTGAGCTGCTGCTACGGTCGCAGGTTCGAATCCTGCCTCGGGCATGGATGGGTGTGATGTCCTTAGGTTATTTAGGTTTAAGTAGTTCTAAGTCTACGGGACTGATGACCTCAGATGTTAAGTCCCATAGCGCTCAGAGCCATTTGAACCATTTAGAACGTTTACTTGAACCAAACTTCGTAATTTTGCGACTTCCTTTTCCGTGTAGTTTCCTGAAACTGTTTAACAATGTCAAGAAAGCCTGGAAATCTGTAATGTTCACCTGACTTGCAATTCACCGCCTCATATGAGTAGCCCAGATGCGAAAGCCGCTAAATGCATTTTTTGTCGATTCCGAGTTGAGGACACCACCGTATAGATTTTTTCAGCGCCTACGCAATGTAATAGGTTTCAGGGTGCAAACCCCCTAAAAACCGTTGAAAATGTGTGTCCGTTTGCCCCTGTTGAAAATTCACTTATTGAACTTTGTCTTAGAGTGCAAAACCCGCTAAATATCGAACGTTTACAAAAGCCGCTAAGTTCAACAGACATAGCGGTCGCCATGCCATATCCGAATGCAAAGTACGCCAACCGACATCACACTTACCAATCTAGATATTGAATGTTACCTTTCAAAAAATGGTTCAAATGGCTCTGAGCACTATGGAACTTAACATCTGAGGTCATCAGTGCCCTAGAGCTTAGAAGTACTTAAAGCTAAATAACCTAAGGACATCACACACATCCATGCCCGAGGCAGGATTCGAACCTGCGACCGTAGCAGTCGCGCGGTTCCGGACTGAAGCGCCTAGAGCCGCATGGCCACACCGGCCGGCAGTTACCTTTCAGTACGTTACAATTAGAAGGGATATTTTTCTTATTTAGAGTTAGATTGGCTGCTCTGTAGCGAAAACGTACGCAACAATGAAGCTTTCGAAATACAGGGTGACTCACCTAACATTACCGCTGGATATATTTCGTAAACCACATCAAATACTGACGAATTGATTCCACAGACCGAACGTGAGGAGAGGGGCTAGTGTAATTGGTTAATACAAACAATAACAAAATGCACGGAAGTATGTTTTTTAACACAAACCTACGTTTTTTTTAAATGGAACCACGTTAGTTTTGTTAGCACATCTGAACATATAAACAAAGACGTAATCAGTGTAGTTTTTTGCATTGTAAAATGTTAATTACATCCGGAGATATTGTAACCTAAAGTTGACGCTTGAGTACCACTCCTCCGCTGTTCGATTGTGTGTATCGGAGAGCACCGAATTACCTAGGGATCCAAAGGGAACGGTGATGGACCTGAGGTACAGAAGAGACTGGAACAGCACATTACGTCCACATGCTAACACGTTTTCATTGGTCTTTTTCACTGACGCACATGTACATTACCATGAGGGGTGAGTTACACGTACGCACGTGGTTTCCGTTTTCAATTACGGAGTGGAATAGAGTGTGTCCCGACATGTCGGGTGAATAGATGTTCAATGTGGTGGCCATCATTTGCTGCACACAATTGCAATCTCTGGCGTAATGAATGTCGTACACGCCGCAGTACATCTGGTGTAATGTCGCCGAAGGCTGCCACAATACGTTGTTTCATATCCTCTTGGGTTGTAGGCACATCACGGTACACATTCCCCTTTAACGTACCCCACAGAAAGAAGTCCAGAGGTGTAAGATCAGGAGAACGGGCTGGCCAATTTATGCGTCCTCCACGACATGGTAATGTACATGTGCGTCAGTGAAAAAGACCAATAAAAAGGTGTTAGTATGTGGACGTAATGTGCTGTTCCAGTCTCTTCTGTACCTAAGGTCCATCACCGTTCCCTTTGGATCCCTACGTAATTCGGTGCTCTCCGATACACACGATCGAACAGTGGAGGAGTGGTACCCAAGCGTCAACTTCAGGTTACAATATCTCCGGATGTAACTAACATTTTACAATGCAACAAACTGCACTGATTACGTATTTGTTTATATGTTCAGATGTGCTAACAAAACTAACGTGGTTCCATTTAAAAAAACGTAGGTTTGTGTTAAAAAACATACTTCCGTGCATTTTTTATGGTTTGTATTAAACAATTACACTAGCCCCTCCCCTCACGGTCGGTCTGTGGAATCGGTTCGTCAGTATTTGACGTGGTTTACGAAATATATCCAGCGGTAACGTTAGGTGACTCACCCTGTATACGCCGGTAAGTGCAGTTCAGTTGATCAGTAGGATGTTTGTTGAAGTATTTGCGTGGGTGTTTTGAAGAAAATAAGTGATTTTGATGGCGATTGAAATGCATGAATTGTACAAACAAAGTGGGAGTAATTGAAGTAGTAGCAATTCTCCAAGACGTCGAACCTATCGTTGTAGCTGCAAATCACCAGAACGAGACCGACGGTCACGGTCCCTCCCGGAAAAGGAAGAGGCGTCCTGATCAGTGGAAAAGAAACGTTTCCAAAACAGAAAGGCAACAACACGGAAAGTGTTATTAAAGCCACGTTTTTCGATTAAAACTGTGTCGACAATAATTGTTATGACATACGTGGAAGGATTAGTGAAAGTTAGTGGTAACTGGCATTTCCAGACTCAAAAAGCCAAAAAAATCAAGTTCACGAAAAGCAAAACAAGAAGATTTATCTTGTTCGTGGAGAGCTCTTTTACAACTTTGCCGCTGGAGAGGAGAAGAGCATCCCGAAGAGGCGAAAAATTTCAGAAAGGAAACCGCCCAACACCAATCACAGCTGGTATAGAACTTTCAGGAGCGAAACTTGGAGACGTAAAAAAGCTTTCGGAACCCCACTTTGGTGAAGACTGGGCGACCAACGACAAACTCAGATTCTATACCGAGGTGTTGAACAAGAATGAATGCACACCTGGAGTCACTCTTGTCGCTGTCAACCATCAGAAGAAGCCGGAAGCAGTTTTGAGTGGATGGTCGATGTCACTTAAAAGCAATTTTTATCTAATTTCATTCTCTAGAATTTTTGTCGCTTTTTTAACTAAGATGCAACTTTCCGCCAATTTTATTATTTTCTAAAATTTTGTGGGTGTTTTACTAAGATGCAATTTGGAGCTTATTTTATTTTCTACAGTATGTTGTGATGTCAAAAACGTGATGATGTATTTTTTAAAACTAATGTTTAATGTTCATATTTGTTCTCTTTTTGACGTTAAGCAAGTCACGTTTCCCTGGTAAAATGACGTCATCTTCGTATTTTTATATGCCAATTTTGCCGGCCGCGGTAGCCGCGTGGTTCTAGGCGCTTCAGTCTGGAACCGCGCGGCTGCTACGGTCGCAGGTTCGAATCCTGCCTCGGACATGGATGTGTGTGATGTCTTTAGGTTAGTTAGGTTTAAGTAGTTCTAAGTTCTAGGGGACTGATGACCTCAGATGTTGAGTCCCATAGTGCTCAGAGCCATATCAACCATTATGCCAATTTTGTAGAATTTTTCAGGCTTCTCTTTGAAATAAAACGTATTCCGTTTATATTTGCAACAATAAAATTCCACATTTCTACCATTCCTGACAAATCACCGAATGTTTGTTTTGTAATTGGATCGATGTGTTCTCAAAACCCGCTAACTGCATAAATCGGAAGCAAAAAGTCTATATTTCACTTAATATTTAACTTATAGAACATAACTGCAGAGTTCAGTCATTAAAATAAAATAAATGTTGTGTGACTAGGGCCTCCCATCGGGTAGACCGTTCACCGGGTGCAAGTCTTTCGATCTGACGCCACTTCGGCGACTTGCGCGTCGATGGTGATGAAATGATGATGATTAGGACAACACAACAACCCGTCCCTGAGTGGAGAAAATCTCCGACCCAGCCGGGAATCGAACCCGTGTCCTTAGGATCGACATTCTGTCGCGCTGACCACTCAGCTTCCGGGGGCGGACAGTCATTAATACCACGTAATTAATTATTTTTTAAATTACTTTTAAAAGGAAATGAAGTCTTTAACTTTAATAATTTGTGGGTTGAGTTTTTAGCGGTAATCTCAGTTTCGCTTATCATGCAGTTAGCGGCTTTTGCATCTGGGCTACTCATATATCTTCCTCGGCAACGGTGCATTGACTCTCATTCTTTGGAATAGTATATTTTTCATACTTTCGCCAGTTACATTTTGGCGCCTGTTTCGTAATTCGTGTAAATCTTTCTTCGATTTGTACATTTTATGTTCAGATTTTGTGAATGAAATCGGCTTTGGAGACTGCTTGAGTTCAAATGTTTTCTCCCTCTTTTGTTTAGTGAAAAAATATACAGCCCTTTCGAACTCAGTGAAAGCTATCGCTGTAGATGTTTACTTTGGGCTTCGAAGGTACTTTATTTTTGTTCTGGACATTAATTACCACAGCAATCATCATTCGAACCACAATTCATGGAAATGTCGGAGTTAATTCCTGATCCTGAAAATGTTTCTCAATTTATAACGAAATGTCAGCATTGTTCGAACGTGTACGTAGGAAATTAAACCAATATCCAATGCATATGTAGTCAGTCTTCAGGAGAAGTAGGAGATTTCGATTGTATACCACGTTCTTCATGTTTCGTCTTAGCAAGGTTGGAAACATTAATTGTATTCCACATTACAGGTGAAACGCTGGAACCTGCACAAAGGCAGCTGCTATTAGCAGACTTTAGCCCAAAAAATCACAAAATTGATTCAGTTATGACTCCATTGCTAACAGTCGGCAACACCGCAAAGGCAACTACTAATTATTATGGATGTTAAATGAGTTGCAAATTCGAGCGAATAGTAACAGTGAACAGTTGTGTCAGCGAAACCATCAACGGAAACTTAAATTGCGTTGTGAAGTGTTATCTGTTTACCGATGTGCCTTCAACCAAGGACGTGGGTCCGCCGTGTTCCGCATACACTGCTCGCTATAGCTACGGCAGAGGAGTACATTCCTCAAGTCACCTAGCGAACTACGAATTTGGCAATTTTCAACATTTTTTTTCAAAAATGTTTGCAGTGTGTCTAAGCAAATAAAATTTTGACACTATGTTTCTTTCGGTGTATTCTTGCTGTATATAAAATTTCTGAGCAGTTTTTGTCATGTCAGTTTGGACATTTGCCTTCGGAGGCAGGTATGTTAACTATGGTTCAGTGAGTTCTTCCGCTATCGAAATGGTTCAAATGGCTCTGAGCACTATGGGACTTAACATCTATGGTCATCAGTCCCCTAGAACTTAGAACTGCTTAAACCTAACTAACCTAAGGACATCACACACATCCATGCCCGAGGCAGGATTCGAACCTGCGACCGTAGCAGTCGCGCGGCTCCGGACTGAGCGCCTAGAACCGCTAGACCACCGCAGCCGGCTCCGCTATCGAAACCCATTACTATTCGCAAATGTAGATAGCCTAGGAAAAGAATGAATAAACGGAGAAAACACTAAGCAAGGCATCAAAAAAAGAAAAAAAACCTTAGAAATATGAATCAGTCACATATACAGAAAACACAAAATCAGTCAGCATATACAAAACAAAGTATTGGGTACTTTTGCGATGTTATCTGTGGTCCTTTTAATTTGGACTTGTTGGCAAGAGCGCAATAAACAAAAGACAAACGCAATAGTAAAACAAACGCAATAGTAAATATCTCATGGCTGCCACAGTGTAAAGACAATTCACATTTTCCTCCATAATATACAATATTTAAAAATGTATTAATACAAGGTATGACTGAGAAAGCTTCACATTCACGCATTGACAGTGGGAAGTGAAGACATTGAGTAGCAGTATGAGACTTCTGTCGAAGCTGTAAAATTAAAAGGAAAGAAAAGAAAAGAACAACACATTTAATTAAATAGTGGAAAGTAAGATATCATGTCATCAGCACATCACTTGTATCTTAGAGGGAGGGCTGGGGAAGGATAATGGAAATTGATTTTCGTGTCGACATAAGAGGCCGCACTGGGTCCTACGGATGCGCTCAGTGCAACAGGACGTAGCCAGACGGAAATGGGCGTGGCGGCGGGAAGCTTTGGCGGGCATTCTTCTGGGGGAGTACACGTCACCGCACTCCCTGCTGTTACACGGAGGCTCGCCCAGTGACGTAGTAGGGTGGCGGAGGTGTCGAGTAGTCGTGCTTCCAGAGGCTCCGGCGTGCACGACTACCCTCCCTCGTGCCGCGCGCAGGCGAAGCCGCCCAGTTGCCGAACTGTGAACAGTAGACACCAGCGCCAAGTATTGCCCCCAGGCACCTTGCGCGCTTGGACAAAGTTGCGCTCGACAGTCAGCCATCCCCGTTTACTCGAAATCTGTTGTTGGCGAGCGTTGTCATTCCTCAAGTCGGAAGTGACCACTGTATCTATTTCACTTATCACGTTGTAGCTCGAACCGTCTCAGGTAATGTTGGCTCGTCAGCCGATTCATGAATTTCACTTCAAGGACACAATATTTTACAATTAGTAACTTATATTCAAGTAACTATTTTTGGTTTCACACACTGACGTACACTTACTTCACTAATAAACACTACAGCACTACAATATAATTTCCAAGCAATCGCTGCCTCTTAGACTTCCAGACACGTTCAGCGACTCACAGGCACAATGTTACAGACAACACGGAAAACATTTAATAACGTTAAATTTGCGTGTAGAATTAACCTGCAGTCATCCAGGAAGTTGAGATGTCTATTGGTTCTCTCTTTGTTTCTTTCTGATTAAAAGTAACGGGAAGTCTTAAGACTCTAAATTAAGCTACACTTCACAGATGTAGACATTTAATCACGTTAAATTTGCGTGTAGAATTAACCTGCAGTCATCCAGGAAGTTGAGATGTCTATTGGTTCTCTCTTTGTTTCTTTCTGATTAAAAGTAACGGGAAGTCTTAAGACTCTAAATTAAGCTACACTTCACAGATGTAGCACAGGACTGCCAGCAGGACTGCATGAAATCACATAAAAATTACGAGAAACAGTCATGACAACTTACACTCCTCCAGAGCAAATAATGAAGTGATTTGTATCTGGTAGCGTCACTTATAAAACAACCTGTAACAAGTAGGAGTGTAGAGTAGTTTGTAACATTTAACATGATGCAGTACTATTGCAATGCTGTCGGCGTGGGCCATGGGACAATTTGAGCCCAATTGCATGAGGATTCAATCCAAAAGTTTAATTTTAAAATACATACGTGCTAACCACGGAAATACTTCGTACAGAAGTCAGCAGCGGCTCTACACCACACATTCGCAGTTACGTCGCTAATGGCTCGTCACCGTTTTCATATATAATGCAAGTTCTTCCTTTGCCAATAATATCGTACACTTTCATCCGTCTCTGTGATCACTACTAGTCATTTTTCATACAGCATACAACTTTTGCCAGCGGACGCTTCTAGCACCTTTCCAGAGCGTTCTATCAATCGAGTTGGTGTTAGCGCTACCCTGAGCAGTCGATTCTGTCGCATAGGTCTTAAAAAGCCTCGTATGTAGCAATCCACGTTTCGTCTGAATAAACCATTGGCAACTTTAATTCTGATCCTATATTTTTTCGCAAACACGTTAGGGCCGGCCGAAGTGGCCACTTCGGCCGACCCTAACGAACTAGGATGTGCAGCAGGCAGTTACGGACCTCTTTACGCAGCACGACGCAGTGTTATACCGAACGGGTATGTGCAACTTGGTGCATCGATGGGATTACTGCCTCAATGCTGACGGCGATTTTGAATGATTGCCAGGCCGATTCTGGACTGTACGGCTTTCGAAGGATCGAACTTTATGACCTCAGAATTAAAGTTGCCAATGGTTCTAGGCGCTACAGTCTGGAACCGAGCAACCGCTACGGTCGCAGGTTCGAATCCTGCCTCTGGCATGGATGTGTGTGATGTCCTCAGGTTAGTTAGGTTTAAGTAAAGTTCTAGGGGAGTGATGACCTCAGAAGTTAAGTCCCATAGTGCTCAGAGCCATTTGAACCATTTCGTTCGATAGAAATCGTCAACCCTTCAGGCCTTTTCTAGGAGACCGAATGCGTGGCAATCAGATGGGGAGGGATCAGCACGAGTGCTCGCTTGTCTCACACTTGAGTTGGCGTAACTTCTGCGTTACAACATTTGCAATATACGGAGGTGCGCCATCATGAAGCAGCAGCACCCTTACCGCAGTTGTCCCGGACGTTTCACCTTAATTTCACGGCGTAATTTCTCCAGCATTGCGCAATACCATTCCCCAGTGATGGAGACACCAGATTCCTTTAAATCAATAAGCGATGGGACCCGTAATCAAAGAACGGGATGAGCGTCACCTTTCCAGCAGATAGCTGGAACTTGGCATACGATTCCGCAATGGTGGTTTTCGACAGACATGCTGCAACAACATTCTCAGATAGATGTCTACCGCTGTTCATTCTTCGGCAGCCAAGAAAAGAATAGTAGTACGTTGGTCCTGTTTGGACTCATTTGGTAATAACGTCGCAATGGTTCACATTTCCACATTTACCACACCCAGATATGAACGCCATACTAATCCCTTCCCTACATGTCGGTGCTTATATACCAGCATCAGAGTCGCGCTGTTTCACATATGCGCTGCAGCAATGGCCACAAACGGAAACTTAATGGTTGCTCCTTGTATGATGCTTCTTTTAAGCCAGGTCCTCTCATTCGTATATGATGCCTTTTTTACTCTGGCATCTTTTGGAACCATACACAGATTTTATTTTATAGTTTCTCGCTAGTATTGAAGTTCAGTTCTCTGTGACAAAATCTGAGAGGTTGATATTTCGTTGCGTAGATCATACTATCACAGAAACTGCTCCATAATAAGTCATTCATACATTTTGTAAATGAGATATCTACTGTATGCACATTGATTCTTCTTCTTTTGGGTAGATGCATTCCTACTCTGCTCAGCAAAGTGTCCCTCCTGCCATATTTTGCAAACTCAACTTTGCAAGTTCCGTCAAATTCATCAAGAATGTCGCTCCTTCCCCTTGCTTGTCATTCATAAAATTGAGACGTAACAGTAAGGTGTCAGGACTGTCCGTGACGGAATTTTCCGCTGTCATTTTTCGTGACGGGACTATGAGGTAACTAGGGATGTGCGATGATGATAGATACATTGCTGTAAATAATATAGTATATCCTTTTAAAGATTTCGCATTCACTCAAGATTTATTGCTGGAACAGTGCATATGGAGTACATGGAATTATTACATTTACGCCGGCCGGAGTGGCCAATGGTTCTAGGCGCTACAGTCTGGAACCGAGCAACCGCTACGGTCGCAGGTTTGAATCCTGCCTCGGGCATGGATGTGTGTGATGTCCTTAGGTTAGTTAGGTTTAAATAGTTCTAAGTTCTAGGGGACTGATGACCTCAGAAGTTAAGTCCCATAGTGCTAAGAGCCATTTATTTTTATTACATTTATAGACAAATAGTACAAGCAGTTATGGAGAACCAGGTATTGACTCATGCTGACACCCAGATAAATGGGTGGTGTAGCCTCCATGGGCGGTAACGCAGGTGCTGACTCTGACATCCAGCAGATTGTACAGATGGCGAAAACTGTGCTAGGTTATGTCATGTCACACCTGCTCGATGTTGGTTCAAATGGCTCTGAGCACTATGGGACTCAACTGCTGTGGTCATAAGTCCCCTAGAACTTAGAACTACGTAAACCTAACTAACCTAAGGACATCACACACATCCATGCCCGAGGCAGGATTCGAACCTGCGACCGTAGCGGTCGTGCGGTTCCAGACTGTAGCGCCTTTAACCGCACGGCCACTCCGGCCGGCCCCTGCTCGATGTGTTCACGTAGTTCTGTAAGAGCTGTTGGTTGACGAATGGCACGAATCACTTCTCGTCCCATCACATCCAAAACATGCTGGATTGCAGACAAGACCGGAGGTCATGCTGGCCATGGAAGTTACTGTTCGTGTTACAGAGCACTCTGAGTTCACGAGCAGTGTGTGAGTGAACATTATCCTTTTGGAACAATACATCGCGTTCCTGTTGCAACAACAGCTAAAGAACGTTTCTAACAACATTCTGCACTTACCGAGTGCTGGTTAGCATCCCATCCAGAAACATGCTATTGTAGATGCTATTTTTCTTGACTTCCGGAGGGCGTTCGATACAGTTCCGCACTGTCGCCCCATAAACAAAGTAAGAGCCTACGGAATATCAGACCAGCTGTGTGGCTGGATTGAAGACTTTTTAGCAAACAGAACACAGCATGTTGTTATCAATGGAGAGACGTCTACAGACGTTAAAGTAACCTCTGGCGTGCCACAGGGGAGTGTTATGGGACCATTGCTTTTCACAATATATATAAATGACCTAGTAGATAGTGTCGGAAGTTCCATGCAGCTTTTCGCGGATGATGCTGTAGTATACAGAGAAGTTGCAGCATTAGAAAATTGTAGCGAAATGCAGGAAGATCTGCAGCGGATAGGCACTTGGTGCAGGGAGTGGCAACTGTCCCTTAACATAGACAAATGTAATGTATTGCGAATACATAGAAAGAAGGATCCTTTATTGTATGATTATATGATAGCGGAACAAAAACTGGTAGCAGTTACTTCTGTAAAATATCTGGGAGTATGCGTGCGGAACGATTTGAAGTGGAATGATCATATAAAATTAATTGTGGATAAGGCGGGTACCAGGTTGAGATTCATTGGGAGAGTGCTTAGAAAATGTAGTCCATCAACAAAGGAGGTGGCTTACAAAACACTCGTTCGACCTATACTTGAGTATTGCCCATCAGTGTGGGATCCGTACCAGATCGGTTTGACGGAGGAGATAGAGAAGATCCAAAGAAGAGCGGCGCGTTTCGTCACAGGGTTATTTGGTAACCGTGATAGCGTTACGGAGATGTTTAATAAACTCAAGTGGCAGACTCTGCAAGAGAGGCGCTCTGCATCGCGGTGTAGATTGCTCGCCAGGTTTCGAGAGGGTGCGTTTCTGGATGAGGTATCGAATGTATTGCTTCTCCCTACTTATACCTCCTGAGGAGATCACGAATGTAAAATTAGAGAGTTTAGTGCGCGCACGGAGGCTTTCAGACAGTCGTTCCTCCCGCAAACCATACGCGACTGGAACAGGAAAGGGAGGTAATGATAGTGGCACGTAAAGTGCCCCCCGCCACACACCGTTGGGTGGCTTGCGGAGTATAAATGTAGATGTAGAACACAAAAGGTGTACGAGAGTTGCAGAGGCAGAGACAGCGCTCACCATGTGTACGTTGCACGTGCAAAGGAACGTCGTCTGTGTGCAGGCAGAATCTGCTGTCACTGCTGAAGACGATCGCGCTCATTCCACTTTCCAGGCGATCCTCTAATGGCAAAAGTCGAGCCGTGCACGCTGGTGCTATGGCGTGAATGGAATGCGGGCTATAGATGCGTGTGCCCATAGTCCCACTGCTGCCAACCAGTTCGAAACTGTTCGTGTTGACACGTCTGGGCTCACAAGCTCTTTTATGTGTGCTGTGGTAGCTGTACGATCCGCCACTGCCGCCCTCACAATACGACGATCCTGGCGGGCGTCTGTGCTGTGTGAACGTTCAGAACCTCGTCTAAATTGTATGAATGTTAACGTCACCACTGATACCAGCATCGTTGCACAGCTGACCCAGTACATACAACATGTGTGACAATTCTCCATAAGGACCATCCCGCCCTTTGGAGGGCTACAATTTCCCTTTAAAACCCGCTCAGTTGGCTGTAGGAAGCACGTGTGCATCTCTGTGACATGGTTGGCTGCTTGCTTCGCACGTTTGCACCACACTGAGCTTTCTGGCTGTGAGCATTCCTTTTAATGGATAGACACAGATGGTGCTCTGGTAACTACGCCAGCTACCCCCGGGTATCACATGCCGCCATTGAATCTAACTCGACGTCGTCTTTCCGGGTGTACTAATTTCTTTCCAGATGTATATTTACTAAATATCGTTTTTAGAAGTTTAAACATCGATGTTTCAATAACAACACCGATATCTCTGAAACATCTTAATATCGATGTTAAAGACAAAATATCGACTTCCCGTGCTAGCAAAGAACTACCTACTTGTTACCAAGGTCAATAATGTTTTCGTCATTTAAAGGAATCTTTTTGGGAATTTATCCTATAACATCATTGCAGCTGTTAGTGGAGTAAAAACAGTATTTGCAAGAAAAAATGGTTTGTCACATACTCAGTTTAGTTTGAAAGAATCTATTGGAAATACTTACAAAATGCTGGAGCTGATTACTGCCATCAAAAGTTACGTGGTTTAAACACAGAAAAATTGCGAGTGATGCGTCAAGAAAAGAATCCGACCACAAACTATTTCAAGAAGTATCTGCTATCTGGAATTCAACGTTTTACACGATTTTCGTAGTTGCGTCCAGTCAGTGCTTACATCACTGATTGCAACGCTACTGCGCCACCCGTGTTAACATCTGCAGATATTATAGATCTGCAGATGGTTGTCATTTTCTGTGGACAATAGAAGTGGCTACTCAAGAACTTTATTATTAGAAAATCACGTTACAAGTAGTAGAGTAATCCCAGTAACAAGACTGTCGAATATCGAAATATTTGGTACGTGATCAGTAAAGACTATTAGAGATAATCTGAAGAGCGACATCATAACAGAAACCAAAAGGTAATTTGCTACGAACTGAATTTGTTAGCACACTTGTCATATCAACATTCAAGAACACACGCTTTCAAGATGTTTGAACATATTCGAAGGTTATCAGAACCATCTAAGATTCGCTTGCAGCTGTTGTGTAAGGTGGCAACTTGAATGAATATCAATTTCGTACCTAAATGAGATTTTATCCGTCGTAAAAAGTAGATGAATATGTCACCTGACATACTTCAGCGATAATGAGCAGATTTGCCTATCAAAATGTACAGCATGTAACGCAAAGGAATGACGCTCAGTTCGACAGTATTAACGCGCCGTACCCAAATCCTGCATGCCAATGAACAAAAGATGAAAAAAGCTGCTTGAACAAACGTTTTTGTTTGGAGGCAGACGCGAGTTGCACCATCACGGACCGAGTACAATGGACCGCTTCTAAAAGGGGTTGGTGATCCGCAGCGAGAGGGACAATGCGCCGGGCGATACATCGACGAGAGCACCTTGCAACGGAGAAATTCTTTAGAAAAACTGCGTTGGGGAATTTCAAGAAGAATACAAACAGACCAGCGACACAGTTGGTCTCATGAGATGTCTGTAGTGATGAACGCGTGTAACTTTTAGCCGTCCGATTGGCTGAAATAAATACGGAATAGTAGAAAGAGGCGATTTTTCGACGCAGTTTAAAGGTAGGCCTTTTGCGATTGGCAGAAGTACACAAGATAAAAGGAAAGTTCCCATTGGTCTGAAAAAGCCGTGACATGAAGTGCGAAAGGACACAGGTGGAGGATAGTTTGCTACGAAAGAGACAAGATTGAAAACTTTGTCGACTCTACTCTCATCCAGCGTCAAGTGTAGAACAGAGTGTGAACATTGCGTTCACTTTGGCTGACATTCAGCTAGAAATCATCTGAAGAGTCGTTGAGCTCCGATAGTGGAGAAACGAAACAGCCACGTAGTTGATTGTTCTTGCGAGAACTGAGAGGGCGTTGAAGTATACACGTTGCACCACCATCTATGCACTTGTATATCCCCATATTTTCCAGACTAGGGATCAGTGCATGTTTTCTCGCCTAACGAGAAACATAGAACAGTTTCAGCAGATAAAATCAGTAAAGATTTTGTTAGCTTTTTATCGGATTTTCAGAAGGCGAGAGCAGCCGTGCAGCCGACAGCACATCGCAGCTAAAAGGTAAATGCCGCTGGCACAGGTGTAAGCTTGTTGGTTCACCAGCTTGCGTCCACTGTGAACTCGAGTACCCCTGAGTAATCTTTTGCTCATCTTGTCACAAAAAACTAACCGTCCTCCGTAGACTCGATTGTCATCCTAAATATTAACGAACTTAGAACCGGAATCGGATGATTTGCCGTAATATTGGCCAACTTCAAGGTGTATATGTAAGAAAAATCTTGTAGAGAACCTTCTGCTTACATTTAATATTGTTGTGTTCAGTGTTATTTCTACTAAAAATGATGTAATGTGTTGACAACTGTCCTGACATTGTCATGTCACAATCTATGTAAATCCGTGTACTTCTTTGACAATAATTCTGAAATTAAACAAATTGTGTACCACTAAACACCGATGTGCTGTGTCATACATTACTGGCCATTAAAATTGCTACATCACGAAGATGACGTGCTACAGACACGAAACTTAACCGACAGGAAGAAGATGCTGTGATGTGCAAATGATTAGCTTTTCAGAGCATTCACACAAGGTTGGCGCCGGGGGCGACACCTACAACGTGCTGATATGAGGAAAGTTTCCAACCGATTTCTCATACACAAACAGCAGTTGACCGGCGTTGCCGGGTGAAACGTTGTTGTGACGCCTCGTATAAGGAGAAGAAATGCGTACCATCACGTTTCCGACTTTGATAAAGGTCGGATTGTAGCCTATCGCGATTGCGGTTTATCGTATCGCGACTTTGCTGCTCGCGTTGGTCGAGATTGTTAGCAGAATATGAAATCGGTGGGTTCAGAAGGGTAATACGGAACGCCGTGCTGGATCCCAACGGCCTCGTATCACTAGCAGTCGAGATGACAGGCATCTTGTACGCATGGCTGTAATGGATCGTGCAGCCACGTGTCGATCCCTGAGTCAACAGATGGGGACGTTTACAAGACAACAACCATCTGCACGAACAGTTCGACGACGTTTGCAGCAGCATGGACTATCAGCTCGGAGACCATGGCTGCGGTTACCCTTGACGCTGCATCACAGACAGAAGCGCCTGCGATGGTGTACTCAATGACGAACCTGGGTGAACGAATGGCAAAACGTCATTTTTTCGGATGAATCTAGGTTCTGTTTACAGCATCATAATGGTTGCATCCGTGTTTGGCGACATCGCGGTGAACACACGTTGGAAGCGTGTATTCGTCATCGCCATACTGGCGTAGCACCTGGCGTGATGGTATGCGTTGCCATTGGTTACACGTTTCGGTCACCTCTTGTTCGCACTGACGCACTTTGTACAGTGGACGTTACATTTCAGATGTGTTACGACCCGTGGCTCTACCCTTCATTCGATCCCTGCGAAACCCTACATTTCAGCAGGATAATACACAACCGCATGTTGCTGGTCCTTTACGGTCCTTTCTGGATACAGAAAATGTTCGAATATGTGAAAAACACTGATAAGAAGAAGGAACGGAATGATAAGAAATCTTTTAAGACTATCGGGAATAGCTTAAACCTCGCCTGGCTGCTACAGCAATCGTCTGCATTACCGCCTGTGGTGTGTACACTACGTACCAGTCTGGGTGTTTCAGCGTGGGTCGATACGTAGTACCTCAGAACCGATTGGGCTCTGCGAAGAAACTGTGGGCAACAGAAGAAATACTTCAATTGATCGATGAAAGAAGAAACCACAAAAATGTTCAGGGAAATTAACTAATACAGAATGCAGAAGTCTGTAAATGTAATTATTTCATGTACTCCATATGCACTATTGCAATAATAAATCTTGAGTAACTGAGAAACCTCTAAAAGCATGTACTATTTTGTTTCCGGAGCTGTATTTACTTAGAGGAATCCGTTTCGGTATGGCTGTTTCTTTCGACAAAGCCGATGAAATAAAACATAACAGTAAGGCAAGGAAAGATGTTTTGTCGAGAAATGTTGAAAATGTCAAAGTCCTGGGTCAGACAGGGGCGTAAGGTAGTCGTCGGCCGCCTTTAGTCTCGCTGCAACACGGCCGCGGCAGCTACGAACAGCCGTGGCGACACACAATGGTGCGCCGTGTCTCCAAGCGGGCAGCCGGCGCGATTGGCAGCAGAATGTCCGGATGGCCGTGTTCCCGGTCATTCCTCGAATTCCGTCTGCCTTTCGAGGGGCGCTACTTCTGCCGAGACACGTATCGGAAACGCTGTCCACATACGCCGTACCACCAGACCGGCTGACGCCTCTGCAATTGTTCGCGCCGATTACTGCATTACTCGCCAAAGCAGTAGTGGGAACTAACTTGGTCACCGCCATCATTTCTTACAGCCACGTTCCTGTTCAAAGTAGTGCGCGTCGTTACTGTGGTTGGGCGATGTGTATAACGATCCCACCATCGACGGCTAAACGTAGATAGCTGATTATAATCGACTCCAAAATGTCGACATTTTTAACATCGATTTTAAATGGTGAATTTATAGAACAGCGTAAAAATCAACATTCACATACACATAATATTATAGTTATTAATAGACACAGCTATAATTAACACATTTATTAATAAATGAATACAACAGTAATTAAGGTTACATGTCACGCTGCATCTTGTCTATGGACTGTCAAAACAACATTTTTGTGAGACATTTCTGTTATTTTTGCTGTCGTTGTAGAGCTCAAAAAAATGTTCAAATGTGTGTGAAATCTTATGGGACTTAACTGCTAAGGTCATCAGTCCCTAAGCTTACACACTACTTAACCTAAATTATCCTAAGGGCAAACACACACACCCATGCTCGAGGGAGGACTCGAACCTCCGCCGGGACCAGCCGCACAGTCCATGACTGTAGCGCCCTAGATCGATATCCTGCTTTTACAACCGTCTTTGAGTGGATACACACCTCGAATATTTACGTGCAGTGTTTTGTAGCTTTGAACAAGTAGTACTGATGACATGATTCCATATTTTAACAGATATTATTTAAGATATAGAAGGCGCTTCGTCAGATAACAGCTGAACTTTGATGGTAGGCCTGTTCCTTTTTCCACTTAGAAAATTATTTTTTCCTTGTGCTATTTGATAATTTTCACCCCATAAATCAAATCTGGTTTCTCTGTTTCCCTGTAATGTGCCAACGAGTTGCCTTTCCGCACTGGCAGTCATTTCAACTCTGACACCCCACTCCTTTTCACGTTTGCCAGACATCAGCAAAAACACCCAGTGAGTGCGTTAGCGTCAGTATAATAAATGACTGGAGTTAGGAGTAGACCCTTATTCTACACTACTGGCCATTAGAATTGCTACATCAAGAAAAAATGCAGATGATAAACGGGTATTCATTGGACAAATATATTGTACTAGAACTGATTACATTTTCACGCAGTTTGGGTGCATAGATCCTGAGAAATCAGTACCCAGAACAACCACCTCTTGATACGCCTGGGCATAGAGTCAAACAGAGCTTGGATGGCGTGCACAGGAACAGCTGCCCATGCAGCTTCAGCACGATACCACAGTTCATCAAGAGTAGTGACTGGCGTATTGTGACGAGCCAGTTACTCGGCCACCATTGACCAGACGTTTTCAATTGGTGAGAGATCTGGAGAATGTGCGGTCGCGTGGTTCCAGACTGTAGCGCCTAGAACCGCACGGCCACTCCGGCCGGCTCTTGATCCGGAATGTCCTTTTTGCCGGTGCTAGTATCTTTTTGATGTCCTCCTTGCGCCGTCCCTCATTTGATATTTTGCTGCCCACCTAGTTGAATTCCTTAACTTCATCTACCTCATGTTCTCATTTGTGCTACTTCTCTTTAATTTCTTCTTTCTTCGATTTATTCTCAATCAATATTCTGTACTCATTAGACTGTTTATTATATTCAGCAGATCATGTAGTTCTTTTTCACTTACAATGGGGATAGCAATGTCATCGGCGAATCGTGTCATTGATATCTGCTCAGCTTGAGTCTTGAATTTTAATTCCACTCCTGAAACTTTCTTTTATTTCCGTCATTGCTTCTTCGATGTATAGATTGTACATGTTATATATCACCTGTCTGTCTCCCTATAGCTTACACCTATTTTCCTCAGAATTTCGAATATCTTGCAGCAGTTTACACCGTCAAACACGTTTTTACAGATCAACAAATTCTTGATTTATCTTTAGTCTTGCTTCCATTATAAACCGCAACGTCAGAATTGCCTCTCTCGTGCCTTTACGTTTCGTAAAGCCAAACTGATCGCCAACTAACACATCCTCATTTTTTTTACCACCATTCTGTATATTTTTCTTGTCAGAAAATTGGATTCACGAGCTGTTATGCTGATTGTGGGATAATTCTCGCATTTGTCAGCACTTGCAGTCTTCGGAATTGAGTGGATGATATTTCTCCGAAAGTCAGATGGTATATCGCAACACTCATACATTCTATACACCAAAGTGAATAATTGTTTTGTTGCCACTTCCACCAATGATTTTAGAAATTGTGATTGAATGTTATTTATCCCTTCTGCCTTATTTGATCTTAAGCCTTCCAAAGCTCTATTAAATTCTGATCCTAACGCTTCCCTGTCGACTGCTGTTTCTTCTTCTGTCACAGCAGACAGATCTTCCACCTCATACATGCCTTCAGTGTACTCTTTCCTTCTATACGGTCTCTCTTCTGCATTTAACAGTGGAATTCACGTTGCACTCTTAAAGTTGCCGCTCTTGTTTTTAATTTCACCAAAGGTTGTTTTGTCTTTCCTATATGCTGAGTCAGTCCTTCCGACAATCACTTCTTTTTCGATTTCTTCACATTTTTCAAGCAGCCATTTCGTCTTAGCTTCCCTACACTTGCTACTCACTTCATTTTTCAGTGATTTGTATTTCTGTATTAGTGAATTTCCCTGAACATTTTTGTACTTCCTTCTTTAATCGATCAACTGAAGTATTTCTTCTGTTACCCACGGTTTCTTCGTAGTTACCCCTTCATGCCTATGTTTTTTTACAGGTTCTGTAATTGCCCTTTTTAGATATGTCCATGTCTCTTCAACTGTGCTGCCCACTGATCTATTCCTTACTGCAATATCTGTAGCCTTAGAGAACTTCAAGCGTATCTGTTTATTCCTTAGTACTTCCGTATCCCACTTCTTTGCGTATTGATTCTGTCTGGGTAATCTCTTAAACTTTAGCTTAGTCTTCATCACTACTACAATGTGATCTGAGTCTATATATGCTCCTGAGTACGCCTTACAATCCAGTACCTGATTTCGGAATCTCTGTCTGACCATGATGTTATCTAAATGAAACGTTCCCGTATGTGCCGGCGATTTCTAAGTAATCCTCCTCCTCTTGTGATTCTTGAACAGATTATTCGCTATTACTAACTGAAATTTGCTACAGATCTCAGTTAGTCGTTCTCCTCTCTCTTTCCTAGTACCAAGCCCATATTCTCCCTTAACTCTTTCTTCTACCCCTCCTCCTACAACCTCATTCCAGTCCCTTAAATACTTTATCTATCTCTTCATCTTCTGCTTGCAATGTCGGCAAGTATACCTGACTTATCGGTGTCGGTTTTAGTTTGCTGTCGATTTTGCTGAGAACAACCCTATCACTGAACTATTCACAGTAACACACTCTCTGCCCTAGAGTCAAATTCATAACGAATCCTACTCGCATTATACAATTTTCTGCTGCTGTTGATACTACCCTATACTCATCTGACCATAAATCCTTGTCTTCTTTCCATTTCACTTTACTGACACCCACTACGTCTAGACTGTGCCTTTGCATTTCGCTTTTCAGATTTCCTAGCTTCCCTACCACGTTCAAGCTTCTGACATTCCACCCCTCCTATTCGTAGAACGTTATACTTCCGTTGGTTATGCGGTATTCTTCTCATGCACACTTCCCCCTTGTAGTCCCCTCCCGGAGGTACGGCATCTTTTGCCAATGGAGATATCATGATGACACTTTTTTTCAATTAAAGGCCGCATGTCTCGTGGATACACTTTTAGTGTTTTTCATTGCCGTGGCCGAGCGGTTCTAGGCGTTACGGTCTGGAACCGCGCGACCGCTATGGTCGCAGGTTCGAATCCTGCCTCGGGCATGGATGTGTATGATGTCCTTAGGTTAGTTAGGTTTAAGTAGTTCTTAGTTCTAGGTGACTGATGACCTCAGATGTTAAGTCGTACTCAGAGCCATTTGAACCAATCTCCATTGCCTTCTGCGTCCTCATGCCATTGATCATTGCTGATTCTTCCGCCTTTAACGGCAATTTTCCAACCCAAGGGCAAGAGTGTGCACTGAAACTCTGTCTGCCAAGTCTTCGGCCGCCGGTGTCGATTATTATTCGAAATTTAAACGGTGGTGGAGTTCGAACTCGGTACTGAGGTCTTTGTGATTACTAATCAAAGACGCTACCCCTATTGCAGACAAGACCGGGGATCATGATGGCCAGGGAAGTTACAACAGATCTTGCAGATTATTTTGAGTTCCATTTGGCAGTGTGTGGGTGAGCATTATCCTGTTGGAACAATACATCACCTTCCTGTTGCAAGAACGGCAAAAGAACAGGTCTAACAACTTTCTGCTGGTTATCCCCCCTTCAGAAACACCAAAGGTGTACGAGAGTTGTAGCTTATCGCACCCCAGACCAGGGGCGTGGGGTGGAGTCAGAGGTGTGTATCCACGTAATCCTATAGCTAATAACCGGTCCGCAACACTTCATGTTGACACATCTGGGCTCACAAGCCCTCTTATTTATAATGTAGCTGTACGATCTGCCACTGTCACCCTTACAGTATAACGATTCTGGCAGGCGTCTGTGCTGCGTGGACGTTCAGAACCTCGTTGAAGATGTGAGAATGTTCTCGCGTCCACTCATACCAGCATCGTCGCACCACTGACGCATAACGTTGTACTTGTGTGGCAATTCTCCGAAATGGCCATTACACCATTCGAAAGGCCACAATCTCGCTCAGTTGGCTGTAGGAAGCACGAGTGCGTCTCCTTGGCATAATTGGCTGCTTGCTCCACACGTTTTCATCACACTGAGCCTTCAGGCTGTAATTATTCCCTATTAAAATGTAGGCACAGATGGTGCTCTGGTAGGTATGCCGCTACGCTATCTATTGGCGGACTACGTTGAAATCTGTGTCAATACATCTCCTATCCCACAGGTAGCATATGCCACCGTCAGATCAAAACTGACGTCGTCTTTCCAGGATACTAATTATTTTTTTCTGGCAGTGTACATTTCTCGGTCTGACTGAAGGTCCATTGAGTATATCCCATACTATTTCTCGAAGCAACTTTTCGACATCTGCAGATGATTACGAGTGTTGCTGGTGACATCCGCGTGGCAGAGACGAAACTCTCGGGACCACTAAGAGGATTCACGCATGCGTGGAAAAATAGTTTGTATCGTTTAGTCAGCTTTCATGCATTATCTCTTTTTAGACCGGTGCCTCTCGAAGGTTCTTTGGCACTAACTGGTAATAAGTTCCACGTGAACGTCCTTTATTTCGCCACGCAGGTTACTCAACCTTTTTTATTATTACCCATGAATATTTTGAACAGATTGACGGCGTCAACATGTATAGTCCCCGTCCCCCCACGCTTGTCAGTCCATCTATGGTGGACGTTGAGAAGAGAGCGCTTGAATCAGCAGTCTTAAAATCAGCTGTGCTTTGGAGGCATGTAGACGGAGCTGTCATTGAGTGGCCTCGTTTAGAATACAAAGTGATGGAGTTTATATGTCGCCTTAGCACCGTTCGTAGGAGCATCCAGTTCGCTACTGAATTAGAGAAAGATGGTTGTCTGCCTTTCCTGGACGTTTTGTAAGACATAAGAATGATGACTCTCTGGAGCATTCACCTTAATTCAACAAAAGCCGATTTGTATTTATAATCATTGAGTTGTCTTCATCTGTAACAAACTATGAGTGTGCTTAGAACACTGTCTCAGATGCAAATAGTTTGTCTAAAGAGATTGCCCATCTAAAGACAGCGCCACAGTCAGTTAAAGTGGGTAAACAGGAGAGCACACAGGCGAAATCTTCATTTTGTTTGCAATATTTCTAGTAAAATAGCAGAATTCTTCGCAATTTTTAGTTGAAATTGGTTTTCCGACCACCACCTTGTAACCTCCAAATAGTTTGCTTCCGTAACCTCGGAATAATGATATGACTATCCCCTAAATAAAAATGTGACTCATATAAATAACCTTTCAAAACTTAACTGACTGTGAACCTAAACTGGTAAATCTGGACGTCAGCAATGCTGCGTCATGACCCTGAAAAATCATTCTGAATAAATTGAAAATTCTTAGCTCAGTGAAGTCGCTGGATAACGCGTATATATCTGCTCCTATAAGAAATTTTTCTGGAGCAGCCCAGTGCCATGCTGGCCGCTAAATTTGTTATGTATAAAAAGAAACAACTCATTTTTCTTTACGATAATCGGGATGAGTATGGATAGGAAAAATTAGAAAAATCTTTAAATTCAGATGAATGATTGT
This sequence comes from Schistocerca piceifrons, assembly GCF_021461385.2. Classification (NCBI taxonomy): domain Eukaryota; kingdom Metazoa; phylum Arthropoda; class Insecta; order Orthoptera; family Acrididae; genus Schistocerca; species Schistocerca piceifrons. Next base: position 518,796,411 of record NC_060139.1, on the reverse strand, counting down.
CAAAAGTTATTTTTGTAAGAAAAATTATTATTAAAAGATTTTTTTAAAACACTTACATGGTACTTGATATAACAATAGTACAAAATCAGTTGTTACAAATTACATATGCGGGCGGCTGCTTTTACCTTATACTACATCGCTCAGGCACCGCCATCGTTCTCCACGACCGGCCCAACCGCCCGACTGCGAGCTACTACTCCTATTGCTTCCGACGCTGCTCTCTGGTCTGTGATTCTATTGTAGCTTACATATCGCAGGCAGCGTGTGAGCAATCCATCGAAATTACATCTGCTCGAGTGCACTAGCAATAAATGCCTTAGTCATGGACCTCTTACATAGTGCAACCTCCCAACAGTTTACTTCCGTAACCTCGGAATAATGATATGACTAACCTCTCAATTAAAATGTGACTCATATAAATAACCTTTCAAAAATTAACTGAGTGTGAACCTAAATTGGTAAATCTGGACGTCAGCAATGCTGCGTCGTGGCCATGAAAATTCATTCCGAATAAATTGAAAATTCTTACCTCAATGAAGTCGCCGGATAACTCACATATATCTGCTCCTATAAAGTCTTTAACATTTTTACAAGAATCTAAATACATTGAGAATTAAATAAAGTGCACACACATTGTAAAAGTCTTTACCATTTTTACAGGAATTAAATATATTGAGAGATGAAATAAAGTTCACACGCATTGTATAAGCCTTTAGCATTTTACAATAATTTAAACACACTGAGAAATGAAATAAAGTGCATACACACTCTAAAAGTCTTTAGCATGTTTACGAGAACTGATCATATTAACAACTGAAATCAAGTGCACACGCACTGTATAAGTTTTTAGCGTTTTACAAGAACTAGAAAAGGAATGGCAAGGACAGCATCATGGTTGTAGCACAGTGGGTTGCACATAGCTGCACCAAATTCCATATCTTTCTATAGAAGCACAACACCAAGTGAGACAATCTGAAGTTCTCTTTCCTGAAGTACTTATCGGTGCACCCAAGACACTGAAATGTTGTAACAGTAGGTCCATAATAACGTCTCCGTCGTTCAAGGTGGTGGACAGCTTGATGTCAACGCCACGTTCTTGTAGAATCCATACTCTTACATCAACGTAGAATTAGTGCAAAAACCAAACAGAGTGCTCCATGATCATGAGGATGGACAGGACAATGGATATCGCAGCAATTGGTGGTAATTAGGTCAGAAGGTGAAGGATACATTAAGTCTTATGCTAGTCATCATTCAGAACTACACTAGTGTATCATATGATTTGATTAATTATTGGCATTTGTTGGCTAGTTACAATGTGTTTATGTGGTTTTACAAAACATTATTCAGTATTATTCACAAGTCATCATTCAAAATAGGAGGTATTGCGTGTAGCAACAAGCTGCTAGTGACTATATTTGATATCAAGCAAGTGACATAAGACATATTTAAAATGTATGACACTGAACTAGTACTGAAGGTGTTTAGTCCAATAATACATAGACATAATGCAACTAATACATCAGAAAAATTTGCATTATCTTTAGGACTAGCAATATATCTTAAATTGGTAGCATTATTTAGTTGTATACTGGTAATAGTTGGGACTAGTAAAAAAATTTTTTTGTGTTAGCAATACATTGCGTTGGGATCAATACTCAATCGATAGGGCATGAAAATCTTTGCTTTTCACTTATTGCTGGAACAATGATTATTAACGTCATTCGTCATGAGTCAGCTGTAGTAAGGTTATCAAACAAGTACAGTATATGTGATCACATTCATGAATGATAGGGACAACTGGGTAAAAAAAAAAATGCAAGTATTAGAACAGGTTTAATAACTAGGTGCTTGTAGACTATAACATAACGACCTATTTCAGAAATCATTTTAATGTCATGGAAAGCTTTCCCTAGAAAAAATACAAAGTGGATTATTAAGCTGAAAGAAGAAATGTATATTACGCTGAAAAGTGGTAAACTTCTAATTAACAGGTAATGAAATGTGTAGTTAATATGAATGTACTCTAGCTGTCTTTCCCAAAACATTCAGTCATTATACTAGGCGACTGTCAAAAAGAACTGCAACAAATACCTAAATAACTACATAGCATTTCTTAACTAATAGAAAATATATAAACTTCATCATTATCATCATCTGCAAAGAAAAACTTCATTATTCATATTACCATATTCTTGATATAGCTATTCATCATCGTTTATTATCATCTGCAAAAAACAGACACTTCATTATTCATTATTCATATTACCATTTTCCTCATACAAATATTCATTATCATTCATTATTTCATATATTATAGAGTTACTTACTTCTAGCATATTTCATCACTAAAATTAACATGTGTTGCTTTGTCTGACAGCCTACCACAATCGCCTCATATTCTGAAAGAAAAATAGTTAGTCAAAACTGCTATCATACGGTCTGTATAGGATATTCTTGTTAATGCTTGTTAATTCTGATCCATTTACTTTTCATGACAAAGTATTGCATCTTCTTTCTTTCACTCCGATGGTAAAATTTCCATTTCGTAATAAACCACTGTGGTTGTTCAATTTATTTCTTTTACACGGTATTGCTTTCTGAAAATGATGTATATGCATTTAAATCATATACCTATTAAATGAAAACTAGTTTCTAGTGATAATGACTAATCATTCAGCATAGCATGACAGAAAACGTATTAGGTCAAAATCATAGGCAATTTTCAAGTGCAAAAATGTACACACAGTATCATAAAGTAGTAGCAAAAAATGTAGAATAGTCAAGATATTGGGATATAAGGCAAAATGTCTAAGTCAACTGGTGTTTGTTATATCTTAAAGATATTATAGTGCATACAGAGAAAATTCTACTTTCGATAGGAAACTATCATATGTACATAAAAAAATGGAAAATGAACACGGTCTGATGTATAACGACAAGAAAAGCGACATGCTAACCTTACTTTGCTGGGCACTTGCCAAGGAAAAATACGATCATCATCAGTAAGTAGTCACATAAATATAAGTGCATAAGTGGTCATATAAATATCAGGAACTGGCATTATAGTGTGATAAGTCATAAACTATGTTTATTCAATGAAAGTTTTAATGTTGGAAATATGGTTATTTCCCTTGGTTTTTCTGGTTCTCAAAGTTTCGACGTGTTCTACATTGGGGTGAGGAATGCTGCGAATTCTATATGGACCAGCGTATAGAAGCTCAAATTTACTGCATCTACTCTTTCCTCTGTTGGATAAATAGCGTGTGCGTACTAATATCTTCTGTCCTATGTGAAATTCACGGCGTGTACAAACCTGTTTTTGCTGTATCCTCCGGCGCCCTGCGGCACGTTTCATGTTGTTGAACGCAATGTCAATTATTTCATGGTGGCGTAGTCGACGAGATGTAGGAAAAGGTACTAATTCTTTAATTTTGTCGGGTAGTTCAACATTTTTCAATATAACAGTCGGAAATAGCATAGTAGATTCATTTGGTATTGAGTTAATTACATCCTGGAATGAGAGTATGTGTGTGTCCCAATCAATATGTCTTTTATGGCAGTATATTCCACATATTTTACCAATTTCTTTAATCAATCGTTCAGAAGGGTTCGAAGAAGCGTGATACCTGGATACATAGATCAGAGAAATGTTTCTAGCTCGTAACATGCGCGTCCGTGTTGCAGATCGAAATTGTGGTTCACTGTCGGAAATTACATTCAATACATGCCCTACGTGAAATATAAAATGTTTTACAAATGCATTCGAGATAGATTCGGCAGTGGCTTTGCGTAAAGGAGTGAAGGTAAGCAATTTCGAAGTAAGTTCAACAGGGACAAAGATGTAACAGAAACCTCTATTAGTTCTGGGAGTCGGTCCAAAAATGTCTACAGCGGCCATATGTCTCAATTTAATGGGTACAATGGGATGTAATGGAGGAATATGTGAAGTCGTGTCTGATTTAGCTATCTGGCAGATTTTACGTGACGCTAAAACTCGTCGAATGCGTTTCTCCTTGTTCGCAAAATAACAGTTCTGTCTCAGTATAAGAAAACATTTTCTGGCTCCATAATGTGCGTAACTTAAATGAGTATACCAAATTAATTCGTTAACAAACTCTTCAGGAATACACAATACCAGTTTTTGCTGTCTGGGTGAGAGCACCGAAACAGAATGTTGTTGCGTACAATACAATTATTTCTAATGGTAGCGTTATTCCTATCTTGCCAAAGGTGTTTAATTTCTTTCCATATGTTGTCTTTGCTCTGCTCTTGTGCTATGTCTCGCAATGACTACGAAATAAAATTTTAAAATGCAACTTGTTGAATATACATGAGGCTAAAATTTACTTGGCAGAAGTTGGTTGCGATGCCTTGCTGATTGTTCCTGAGCGAACGAGATAGTGCATCTGCTACAATATTTTGTGTACCGGGAATGTGAACAATTGTAAAATTAAATTCCTGTAAATAAAGCTTCCATCTGCTTAACCCGAAATTTGTAAATTAAGCGGAAAGTAAAAACTGTATAGCTCTATGATCTGTATAGAAGGTAGTATGTCTTCCATAAAGAAAATTCCTAAATCTGGTAAATGCCCATAAAACACATAATGGTTCAGGTTCTGTAATAGAATAATTGCGTTCAGCAGGTGTCAGAATGCAACTTGCAAAGGCCATGTTTTTAATTACTGTAGCACCATCTTCTTCAATTTCCTGAAAAATGCGTACGCCTAGAGCGGTGTTAGAACTGTCGGTAGCAATGGAAAAATTTCTGGTAGGATCTGGCTGTGATAAAAGTGGTGCGTTCAACAAGGCGTGTTTGATATTAACAAACTCAGACTGTGCTTGGATATCCCAGGGCCAAATAGCGTTTTTACCCGTCAGCTGGCATAATCTAGGGGCGTCTAAAGCAGAGTAATAAATAAATGTACGGAAAAAGTTAATTAAACCCATAAAGCTGCTTAGTTGTTTCTTGGTCGTTGGAATAGCTACCTCAAGTAAAACTTGAAGTTTTTCCGGGTCAGACGCAATGCCTTCTGCTGAAATTACATGTCCGATAAATTTTATGGAAGTTATGCCAAAGTGCGATTTGCTACGATTAACTGTGAGTCCTTGTGCACGAAAAGTTTGCAGCACTTGTTCAAGAATCAAATTGTGTTCAGACCAGTTAGCTTCTACGATAAGGATGTCGTCTACATAAGTTGTGATTCTGTCTTTAAGTTCTGTCGGTAGTATTCAAACCGCGAATAAATTCTGCTGAAGAAATTGTTAGACCGAACGATAATTTGCAAAATTGATAACAATCACCAAATCAGAGAAATGCTGTGTACTTTCTGCAGTTCGGATGGAGCTGAAGTTGCCAAAATCCCGATTTTAAATCTGATGTGAAATAAATAGCAGTACTATGAAATTTCTGTAGAAGTTCTTCTAGTGTCTGTGGGCGACTTGTTTCATTATTAATAATGTCGTTGACATGACGCTAATCAAGTACGAGGTGAAGTGAGTGATCCTTTTTCTTAACAATATGGAGCGGGTTTATGTGCGGACTAACTCCCGGTTCAATAATTCCTTGGTCCAGCATAGCTAGCAATTCTTTCTTGACTTTTTCTCTGTAGATATATGGAATGGGATAATGTTTGGCTTTAAATGTGTTGTGCTGTTTAACTTGAAATTCATACACAAAACTGGACATACTACCATGGATGTTGTCAAAAACTGGAGCTTGCTGTAAAAGAACATTGCATAGCTCTGTACGTTCATCTGTTTTACCTTCTCAGAAATCATTTGCATAACATCATAGTCGGCTTTGTCTGGTGTATTGTAGCTGTGTACATATGTATCTGTAAACAATGTGGAATGACAATGTATGTTACGCGATGTAGAAATGACCTCTGTCCGATTAATTACCTTTTCTTCTGCAGATAAAGCGTGCTGAAATTCTAATGCCAGTTGTACTTTTTCATACTTTAACATAAAATAGGAATTTTGAAAGTCCGTAATTGCGTCGTGTTGTACCAAAACATTCGTACCTAAAATAACGTCTATTGTCAATAAGGGAACAATCCAAAAATTTGTGTGGAACTTATGACGTGCAATACAAAATGATAAGTGTGTCTGTAATTTTTTCATCTACTCCTTTACCAGATACTGCTCCGTCCATAACTGTGGAAGGGTTGCCGGTGCAGGATTTTGTGCACGAAACGACTTCTCGATTATGTCCCATAAATGTTCGATAGGTGGCCAAATCATTCTCTCGAATTGTTTAGAAACCAATCGTGAATAATTGTGGCGCGGTGATGTGGACCGCTGTCATCAATGACAACTTCCTTCGTTGTTTGAGCACATGATTTCCACGTATGGCTGAAAATAGTCTCCAAGTAGCCGCAAAAAACCATTTCCAGTCAATTATCGGTTCAATTTGAACACAGGACGCAGCCCACTCCTTATAAATCTGCGCCACTTACCATCAGATCTTACCAGTTGACGTGTGGACCCATCTGACCAGGCCATGATGTTCCAGTGGTCTAGGGTCCAATCGATATGGTCACGAGCCCAGGAGAGGCACTAAAGACGATGTCGTGCTGTTAGCAAAGGCATTCGCCTTGGCTGCATTCTCATGACGGAAGCGTTCCTCGTACGACCCACATTAATTTCTGCGGATATTTCACGCAGTATTGCATGTCTGTTAGCACTGACAACTCTACCCAAACGTTGCTGCTCTCGGTCGTTGAGTGAAGACCGTCGGCCACTGCACTGTCCATGGTGAGAGGTAATGGCACATATTTTGTATTGTCGACACACCCTTGACACTGTGGATCTCGGAGTACTGAATTCCATATTTCCATAAATGAATGTTCAATGCTTCTATCTACAATTACCAATCTGCGTCCACAGTCTGTTAATTCCCCTCGTGCGGCCATAATGACGTCGGAATCGTTTCACACGCATCATCTGAGTAAAAATGACAACTCCGCTAATGCATTACCCTTTTATACCTTGTGTACGAGACACTACCGCCATCTGTATATACACTTTGTGGTCAAAAGTATCTGGAAATCTGGCTGAAAATGACTTACAAGTTCGTGGCGCCCTCCATCGGGAATGCTGTAATTCAGTATGGTGTTGGCCCACCACTAGCCTTGATGATAGCTTCCACTCTCGCAGGTATACGTTCAGTGAGGTGCTGGAAGGTTTCTTGAGGAATAGCAGCCCATTCTTCGCGGAGTGCTGCACCGAGGAGAGGTATTGATGTCCGTCGGTGAGGCCTGGAATGAAGTCGGCGTTCAAACATCCCAAAGGTGTTCTGTAGGTTTCAGGTCAGGATGCTGAGTAGGCCAGTCCATTGCAGGGATGTTATTGTCGTGTAACTACTCTGCCAGAGGCCGTGCATTATAAACAGGTGCTCGATCGTGTTGAAAGATGCAATCGCCATACCCGAATTGCTCTTCAACAGAAGGAAGCAAGAAGGTGTTGAAACATCAGTGTAAGCCTGTGCTGTGATAGTGTCACGCAAAATAACAAGAGGTGCAAGCCCCTTCCATGGAAAGCACTACCACACCATAACGCGACCGCTTCCGAATTTTACTGTTGTCACTACACATGCTAGTAGATGACGTTCACTGGGCATTCGCCATACCCACACGCTGCCTTCGGATCGCCACATTGTGTACCGTTATTCATCACTCCACACAACGTTTTTCCATTGTTCAATTGCCCAATGTTTACGCTCCTTACACCAAGCGAGGCGTCGTATGGCATTTACCGGGGTGATGTGTGGCTTATGAGCAGCCTCTCGATTATGAAATCCAAGTTCTCTCACTTCCCGCCTCACTTTCATAGTACTTGCAGTGGATCCTGATGCAGTTTGGAACTCCTGTGTGATGGTCTGGATGGATGTCTGCCTATTACATAATGGTTCAAATGGCTCTGAGCACTGTGGGACTTAACATCTATGGTCATCAGTCCCCTAGAACTTAGAACTACTTAAACCTAACTAACCTAAGGACATCACACAACACCCAGTCATCGCGAGGCAGAGAAAATCCCTACCCCGCCGGGAATCGAACCCGGCAACCCGGGCGCGGGAAGCGAGAACGCTACCGGACGACCACGAGCTGCGGACGCCTATTACATATTACGACCATTTTCAACTGTGGGCTGTCTCTGTCAGTCGGCCTGTGCGCTTTTGTGATGTACGTGTGTTTTCCACTTCACTATCACATCGGAAACAGTGGGCTTATGGGTGTTTAGGAGTGAGGAAATCTAGAGTACGTATGACACAAGTGACACCCAATCACCTGACCACGTTCGGAGCGCCCCATTCTGCTCTCTCACGATGTCTAATGACTACTAAGGTCGCTGATATGGAGTACCAGGCAGTAGGTGGCAGCACACTGCACCTAATATGAAAAACGTATGTTTCTAAGGATGTCCGGATACTTTAGATCACATAGTGTATTATATCGCTATTACATGACCTTTGTCGCCTCATTGTATTTACTCATCCAACTAAAGGTCAACAAAACATCTTATGTCATCATTTACCTCTCAGAATATATTTAACGAAATAGAACATCAAAAGGTCTCTATTTCACTATCACAGCCCATCCACAAAAGGAGTGATTGAGCCACATCTAATTAATTCTTGTAGAATAGTCCAACACTTGAAGCTAATCGAACATAATATCTTCCTCGTATATAATTTTTGTCATTACCTATGTTAGGGCATGTATTACAGATATCCTTTATGAAAGGTAACGATTTCAAATTTCATCATGTTTACCGTTGACAACTTACGCGAAAGGTAACCGCCTTGAGGCTGAAGCTCGCTTTTCCGTCCCTGCTCGCTTGCAAATAGATTTGTCTTTTGATGCGTTCCTTCTTGAGCAAACTCAAAAGCAAAATAAATAATTGTGCTTGCTCACCACGTAAAAATCAATTTATTCTGTGAAAGATGTTGAGCACACTTAACCGTGTATTTCTCACCCAAAATGGAACGTACTGACAGATGAGATAAAGCGTCGCTATGTCAAAGTCGGTAACGAACTATTCCGACGTTAAAAGGCAGTTTCCAAACAAACAAACCATCTTGATACTGTGCAATAACGCTAAACTGACAGGTAACTAAAACGCAATAACACCGAATAACTACAATAAGTGGATCGTTTGACAATTATTGCACCCTCGTCTAATTCTAGGCGTTTACCGTGTGCACGAAAGTAGGCTATTCTGTAAAGAAGGTTAATAACACAGGCCAATGAAAAATTTTTTTGACGTACTTCTTCTTACTTTGATAGCTGATCTTCATAGATTATTATGAGCTGAATCTAAATCTAGCCTTAGTTTTTTTGTATTACCCATAATTTTCGAGCAATATGCTTTTTACTATACACTATAAAAACCCTCTGCTATAGGGTAAAAGGGGAAATTAATGAAACACTTTGTTACAACATAAGCATGGTTTGTATGTACAGTAAACTACTTAAAACAAGGATATGTGTTGATAGAGGTTACACTTGTCAGCTGGAACTGGATTGTATTTTCTTTGTCTTTTTTCTTTCAAACTTCTTGTGTAGCCTTTTCTATGATGAGTCGCTTGCTTAACTTCTCGGTGAAGTGACCAACAGTAGTTCCCCATCATGTTGGTGTTCCAGCGGCCTTGGTAGCGTTTTTCCACCATGTCCTGGCGAAAACGCTCTCCTTGCTCCTCACTAACATTTCCCATATTGTCCAGGAAGTAATCAAGTTGACTGTTCAAAAAGTGAACTTTCAGGCTCATTAAACACCCTAAAATTTTAAACTTGTTTAACATTGTAGCTATAATAGAAACATATTCTGGGTCTTTTTCATGTCCTAAGAAGTTTGTAACGATTTTCTTGAATGATAACCATGCTCCTTCTCATTTAAGATCATCGTGAATTCAAAGTTAACATAAATTTCCTAATGTCAGGTCCGACAAAGACGCCGTCTTTTAGTTTAGCTTCTGAAAGGTGTGGAAACTTTTGGCAGAGATACTTAAAACATGGTCCATCTTTACACCAGGTTTTAAAGACTCCCTCACAGGCCAGTTCTTTCTGCACCAGTGTCTCTTATTTAGCACTATTCCTAGGTTTTCATAGCTTTCTTACATATGTACAGAACGTCCAACAGGTATAGATGCATACATGTTACCATTATGTAATAAAAAAGCCTTTAAACTAGTTTTGGATGAATCAATAAACAGCCTCCAGTCTTCCTTTTTGTATTCAGTACCAAACTCATTCATCAGACCGGGAATGTCTGATCAGTACACTAAATCACCTTCTTGGAAAATTGCTGCTCTCTCTTTCTATTCACATACGTGCTGGTTCCATCTGACAATAAGTTCTTTTCTTTTAATCTAGGGCCAAGAAATTCAGCTTTTTCTTTCGTTAAGCCCAGATCCCTAACCAAATCGTTAAGCTCGGTTTGAGTAAATAATTTGGGCTCTAGACTTTATGTATTACAATGGAATTCATGATCATTTGGTTCATCTAAATCACATTGTACATCAGAAAATACTTCTGTTGGAACAGAATTTAAATCATCTGGTGGTTCAGGAACTGGCAAATCTACACCTTGCCCTACTGGTCGGATGGCGGATGGAAGGTTAGGTTAGCTTATTACCTTCTTGTTTTTCGAATTATGGTCAGTAATATCAACACTACAAATTTAGCAATCATTGGAATGATTTCGTGGCTCCATCCATATTATAAGGACAAGAAATCTAAAGGCTGTTTTCTTCTTTTTGGACCCTTTTCTCATATCGTCAACACACACGTAACATACCTTATGTGGTGCCCAAGATTTATCTTCATCACCAAATTTAGATCCAAAGTATGAAAGATAAACTTTTTCACAAAGTCAGTAATGTTTCTTTGGTGTTTTTTAATCACAAATTCACCACAAATATAATAACAACTGTCAGCAGAATTTTTACAACCACGATTAGACATTGTATCGAGCACTTGCACAGGAAACAGGAAAGTGAGGTTAATTTTACCCTACATAATTGGTAATCTGTCGCAGCAAATGTCCTGGAACAGTAACTGTAGGTTTTTACTGTAAAGTAAAAATAAAATTTAATCAAGTATAGTGTTTCATTTAATATTTATTACAGTTTCAAAATAAAGGCATCTTGATAAATCAGAAATAAGTTATAACATACTTACAATGATGAATTAATTATGCACAACCAGCTACATGCTCTCTGTTCAAAATCATACAAAGTGTCATATATATATATATATATATATATATATATATATATATATATATATATATATATAGCCTATTGGCATAGGGGAGTCAGTACTTTGTGTGAGTTTGGACAGAGAGCATGTAGCTGGTTGTACATAATTAATTCATCATTGTAAGTATGTTACAACTTATTTCTGATTTATCAAGATGCCTTTATTTTGAAACTGTAATAAATATTAAATGAAACACTATACTTGATTAAATTTTATTTTTACTTATATATATATATATATATATATATATATATATATATATATATATATATATATATATCCTCAGCATTGTTAAGAATCATTTTTCTATTAATTAACAATTAAAACTCTCATCCTAAAACAAATGTTACATTTTAAAAATAATCTAGACTCATCTATTAAACACATGAGTAAATTCTAGTCTATATACTATTTATGTAGTGTATAAGCACTTCGGTGTTAAATGTTAACATTACACTTGTTATATTTACAAAATACAGAAGATACTTATCATATAAAATGTTCCTACCAATTAACAGACTTCTACACATTAGTGTAATTGAGATTCCGTAATTATTTTCTTCATAACTTTTTCATAAGTACATATTTTCATACATCTCTATCCCAGGAATTTCTGTTCATGGCTAAAATTTATGTGTTTGAATTAATTTTAATTAGACTGTTATGTTTCAGTTGACAGTAAATAAAACACCTTCTCTTAACACAAAATAGAATCGACGTTTTTTGCCAGCAAATGTTTTTCAGCAGTGCTACCAACGTCATCTACATTCATTACACCTCCTTTTTAAATTATTTTAACTGTATAAAAGCTGTTAAATTATTTAAAAAATCGCTTAATTTAAAAAATTCAACTGTAAAATGTGAATAAATTGTGGGTTTTACAATTTTTTAAGTATCGTATTTGGATTCCCACCCCAAAACACATAAGAATAAGGTATTTTCAGCAAAAAGTTTTTCCATCGTTGGCCTGTGTAATGGGTGGCGTACACAGAAGCAGACCTTTTAAGGAAGAAAACCGACTGCGTTCTCAACCACGTAATCGCTAGTTCCCGCTTACAACACTGTTGGAAAACAATTGCAGAGTACTGCGGTCTTCCAACATAATGATTAATGATCGTGGAATCACGGAATGTTAACCAAAATTCAGGCAAGTTACAGATTTTCAGTTAACTGTTGTCGGTTCAGTAGTTTCTGTAGATCATACAAGGATTTTTTAAGGCGGAAAAACTTTACTTTGCTTTTTGAAACATCATTTTTTCCATGAATATGTCGTCATAGTGTTTTATAGTCGTCTACTTCACTATTTCCTGTGCTAGTGTCAAAGTAAATTCAAGGTAGTGCAGATAATTCTTCCTTATAGTACTGTAATTGTCAATCTTACAAGCAACAGTCAAATACGACACGTCGAAACCAGCCCTCAATTTTTTTTTTTATACACAGGAAGAACATACCAAAAGAAACTCAGTTTCAGAATTTTAGCTGCTAAGACACAATACAAGTACTTTTCTAAATATTGAAAATTGCCATATTCCTAGCTCACCACGTGGTCCGCAAAATCTACATCTACATCTATACTCCGCGAGCCACCTTACGGTGTGTGGCGGAGGGTACTTATTGTACCACTATCTGATCCCCCCTTCCCTGTTCCATTCACGAATTGTGCGTGGGAAGAACGACTGCTTGTAAGTCTCCGTATTTGCTCTACACTCCTCTGCCATAGTGGTAGCAGACAGCGCTAGAGCAAGACGGCGGACACATATCCTTGGCCAACGGCACATTCGTAAACAGATAACATGGCACAACGCGATCATAGTTCATAAAGCGAATTTCAGTTTCCGTTGACAGTTTCTCTGACAGAATTGTTCACTTAATATTCACTCGAATTTGCAACTTATTTAATATCCGTAGTAGTTAGCAGTTGCCTTTGCAGTGTTGCCACATGTTAAGAGTGGAGATAAAACTAAATTAAATTTCTTTGTGATATCTTCTTATATGCTTGCTAATAGCATCTGCCTTTGTATAGGTTCCAGAGTTTGATGGTAATGTGGATCCAGTTAATGTTTTCCGCCTTGCAAAGATGAAATATGACAAACGTAGTATGCAACCCAAATCACTTTCTTTTCCTGAAGACCTACATTTGTATTATTTATTACTTAATTTCTTGGACATTCACCGTAATGATGTCGAAATTTCGTTAGAAACCATGGAAACATCAGAAAAAACAGGAAATAATTGAGACGCTTCTATGAATTGTGGTTAGAATGACGACTGTTGTGCTAATTAAGTTCAGAACAAAACTATTGCACCTATATATACAATAACAGCTCTCAGTGACAAAGTAATGTCTGCAAATTTTTTGGTTAAACTAAGAAGGAAGAAAACGCAAAGTATTAAGCAGTGTGCGTTGTCTGTTTCGTTTCGTAAAATCGAAACATGATTTGTATAAATGGAAGATAGACCGACACAAAGTACAAGATGTGCACCGAAATGAAACTAAACAAAGTGTGAAAGAAAAACTGTTCGAAATATTTGGAACTGTTTGTGAGAGTAAGACAGAGGGAGGTCTATGAGGGTGGGTGCTCTGAAGTAAAGGTGAGATGAAAGTTACTGATTTCCAGACTTCTCCGACCTGGTTAAACAGACTCAGGAAATTATACATAAAAGAAAGTCCCAAAATTACGAAGTTTGCCTCCGATAAACGTATAAGGAAGATGCCATCAACAGGAAACACTACAGAGAGAAAAAAGTGTACAAACCACTGTTATAGCTGACTTGGAATGAAGCTTCTTATTATCCCCTAAAACGCTGTGTATAAAGCCAGTCAGTTTCGATCAAGAACTGCGTGCAAATTGCACTTTACCATTTCAATCGAAAAAGTGACAGTCACTTGCACAGTCCATGAATGCTATGCTGTATTCGTAAACAACAATGCCATTGCCAAATATCAGTGGATTAATGTTTCCACAGCTTTATATCTGTCTTCAGAAACATCGGGCCAAATTAGAACCAAAATTTAAAAAAGTGCTGTTTACTTGCTAAAATGTAATCGACTTAGCAAAATCTAAAAATTGGAAGAGAATAATTTTCAGTTACATCTTACTACCATTATCAGAAAATAATTCATTCCTTTCGGTGGACACCTGACCTAGACGGAAAGACACCTCTGTCTTTAGGAGGACGACGAGAAAGCCGTTAATGTAATTCGGATTCCACCCAGAACTAGTGTGATACAGCTTCCCGATAATAACTTTTTCAGCTCTGTAAAGCATTTTCCATAAAACTGTCACGCAGTATAATTTCCGATAGTTGTTCATCATTTCAGGTTTACCAGCGGAAGAATATTGTTAGTCATTTCTGTATTGCCAGTTTGCCTCACCACATCGTACGAATTTGATCAAGTATGCCTGGTACGCATCACGATAGGCATTACAACCGCCACAAAAATTTCTTTCTCCATTCCAGTGCTGTGTAAACAAAACAGTAACTACTTTGAAGTGCTTGAATGCATTAATTTCTGTTTTATCAGGTGTACCTGGTGCAATGGAATGTTTGTTTTCGTCATCCAGAAGACACTTCACATTTTTGTGATGACTGTAGGGAATAATCAAGGAACTGTTTCATTTTTAGTAAAACATACATTATTCAGATATTATTATAAGAACTGTGGTACAAGAATCGTCTTAAAATATTTGTTGTCTAGTAGTTAAAGTCCTAATTGATAAGTTCGTCTGTAATGTATCTTCCTAAACTGCCTTGATTTTCTTTCCCCTTGTAGTCACTTTCGTAACAATTACATCTGCAACAGTTTTAACTTTCGATGTGAAGTGCACATTATTCAAATGATTGAAGACGTTTTTGGCATGGTTTAAGAGATTAAAATTCGGGTTTGTGCTCATTGGACTTGGCGTTATATGGGGCACACCACTACGTTCACTTGTCACAGCTGCGTCTGCTTATCCGCTGAGTCGCCCGCTAGGCAAGAAATGTTATAAAAACCATAGTTATAAACGGTTCTTCGTATTTCCAAGTCTGTTTTCAGTAGATAAGATGATTAAATCTTTGGCAAGTTAGATATGGCATAAATGAGTAAGATCTCACGATGGCTGGTGCCTCAAAATAATGCGTGGCACAGAAGTTGTGTCTTCAGTTTTTGTAATTTTCTATTCATCGTAACTACTGGCTTTTCTGTCCATACTAGGTGCCATTTGACACATGTTCCTGTGCATACATGTGAGTTTGTGTCGTTACAACTTGGCACCGTCCTCGCATAATAGTGATCTGTGCAATTAATTCTCGTTACTGCACTGCTTTGACTTTTGCTGTCACAAGATACGAAGAGAAAAATGTGGCACGATGATAAAGTGTCTTGTTGGAGCAGGTGTCACCGCAAAGGTCGGAGTATTTGTCTCTACCGTTCAAACAAGAAAGCGGTCGGACGCTGAAAAAGTGGCTTGAAGCCAAAGAGTGTCCCTCGCATATGTAATACACTTCTCTTAAACACATTCTTGAAACCAACTTCAGACTGGAAGTATACTCGTATGCTGATTATTAATGGTTGATTCGTGCTATGTTGTAGAGAGAACTTCGCTGTCACTTTAGTGTTTGCATGTTTGCTGTAGATTTTTCTGTTCTTGCAACTCGATAAATGTTGACTTTGAGTGAAGTAAGTGCACAGTTCGGTAAGAAAAACGATTTTGTCGCGGTTAACGACAGACTGATCATGTCTCGTAGGCAGTGGTTTCTTTCTATGGCTCACCACGTTATGCTACTGTGTGTATCTCAGTTCACGAAAAACGGTGATTCCCATTGTCACCACACGCCGAAAATTCTCCTGCCGGAGCACAAAAAAACGCGAATTCGTTCCTCTCCGTGTCTAGGGGCGCTGGCACGGTAGCTCAGCGTGTTCAGTCAGAGGTCTGCCTACCCTCTGTAATAAAAAACAGAGTAAAGGAATCAACGATCAACTTGACCGGATGTCTTGTGACGTCCGCCCAGACCAAACACAACGAACATAACTGAACAAAATGCTTAAAATAAAAGGGGGCATAGCGTATTTGATTAAGAAACAAAACATTTTCGGTGCTTGGCTCGAAACTCGCCACTGTTTAACTTTTGATTAATAATCAGCAATGGCGGCTGAAGACTTCCGGTATAAGAAGTCACACTCATTCTGCCATTCTGCGTAGAAGCGGACAGAGGTTCAGGGCATTCTCTTGTCTTTGGGATGGGAAACTGCCCCTAAAGGCGGAAGAATCAGCAATGATGAACAGCATGAGGATGCAGAACGCAATGGAAACCACTGCATTAAACACGCATAACGTGTATCCACAGGACATGTGGCTTGTAACTGAAAAAGTGTCATGATGATCTCTCCGTTGGCAGAAGATTCCGGAGTAGTCCACCATTCGGATCTCTGGGAGGAGACTGCCTAGGGGGAGGTGACCATGAGAAAAACATTCAATAACCAAAGAAAGGATAATGTTGTACGAGTCGGAAAGTGGAATGTCAGAAGCTTGAATGTGGTAAGGAAGCTAGGAAACCTGAAAACGGATATGCAAAGGCTAAATTTAGATATAGTAGAGTCAGTGAAGTGAAATGGGAAAAAGACAAGGAATTCTGATATGATGGGAATAAGGTAATATCAACAGCAGCAGAAAGTGGTATAACAGGAGTAAGATTCGTTACGAGTAGGAAGGTAGGACAGAGAGTGTTACTGTAGACAGTTTAGTGATAGATTGTTCTTATAAGAATCATCGACAGCAAACCAGCACCGACAACATTAGTTCAGGTATACATGCCGAGTCGCAAGCCTAAGTAGAGAAAATATATCATCATACTGAAAGGATAAAGGAAGACAAAAATCTAGCAGTCATGGGGGACCGAAAAGCAGTTGTGGGGGAAGGAGTAGGAGAAAAGATTATAGGAGGTTATGGGCTTGGGACAAGGAATGAGAGAGGAGAAAGACTAATGAGTTCTGAAATAAATTTCAGCTAGTAATAGCGAGTACTCTGTGCAAGAATCACAAGAGGAGGACGTATACTTGGAAAAGACCGGGTGGTACGGGAATATTTCAGTTAGATTGTATCATGGTCAGGCAGAGATTCCGAAATCAGATACAGGATTGTAAGGCGTGCCCCGGAGAAGACATAGACTCAGATCACACTGTAGTAACGATGAAGAGTAGGTTTAAGTTTAAGACATTAGTCAGGAAGAATCAATACACAAAGAAATGGAATACGGAAGTACTAATCAGTGACGAGATACGTTTCATGTTCTCTAAGGCTATAGATATAGCAATAAAGAATAGCTGAGTAGGCAGCACAGTTGAAGATACATGGACATGTATAAAAATGGCAATCACAGAAGTTGGAAAAAAAACATATGTACAAAGAAAGTAAATACGAAGAAACACAATACTTCAGTTGATCGACGAAAGAATGAAGTATAAATATATTCAGGAATACAGAACTACAAGGCGCTGAGAATGAAATAGCCAGGAAGTGCAGGGAAGCTAAAACGAAATGCCTGCATGAAAAATGTGAAGATATCGAAAAAGAAATGATTGTCGGAAGGACTGACTCAGCATACAGGAAAGTCAAAAAAACCTTCGGTGAAATTAAAAGCAAGGGTGGTAACATTAGGAGTGCTACGGGAATTCCACTGTTAAATGCAGAGAGAAAGAGTACATTGAAGGCGTTTATGAGGGGGAAGGTTTGACTGATGAGATAGAAGAAGAAGCAGAAGTCGATTTAGAAGAGATAGGGTATCTGGTATTAGAATCAGAATTTAAGAGAGCTTTGGAGGACTTAAGATCAAATAAGGCAGAAGGGATAAATAACATTCCATCAGAATTTATAACTCATTCGGAGAAGTGGAAACAAAAATACTATTCACGTTGCAATGCAGAATGTATATCGGCATACTATCTGACTTTCAGAAAAATATCATCCACACAATTCCGAAGACTACAAGAGCTGACAAGTGCGAGAATTATCGCACAATCAGATCAACAGCTCATGCATCCACTGCAGATTAGCACTGGAAATAGCACATTCCTGGCCACCAAGAGAAGTCTACTAGTATCAACCACAGGTGTTAATGTGGAGAATAAATTTCTGAGAATGTATGTTTCGGGCACACCATTGTATGGTAGTGGAACATAGACTGTGGGGAAACCGGAACGGAAGAGAATCGAAACATTTGAGGTGTTATACTACAGACGAATGTTGAAAATTAGGTGGACTGATAAGGTAAGGAATGAGGAGGTTCTGTGCAGAATCGGAATACATGGAAAGCACTGGCAAGGAGAAGGGATAGGATGATAGAACATCTGTTAAGAATCAGGGAAAAACTTCCATGGTACTTGAGGGAACTTTAGAGGGCAAAAACTGTAGAGGAAGACAGAGATTGTAATACTTCCAGGAAATAACTGAAGATGTGGGTTGCAAGTGCTACTCCGAGATGAACAGGTTGGCACAGGAGAGGAGTTCGTGGCGGTCGCATCAAATTAGGCAGAATACTGATGACTGAAAAAAACTAAGCATCTCCCTATCATTGCCACTACCTATATGTGTCTCCCTCCCACTGTCTCTTTTCTCTCCCTTTGATTTACAGTGTATCCGACTGCCACTGTCTCCTATCTCGCTTACAATGCCTCCATTTGTCTTTATTCCCCAATGCCGGCCGGTGTGGCCGTGCGGTTGTATGCGCTTCAGTCTGGAACCCCGTGACCGCTACGGTCGCAGGTTCGAATCCTGCCTCGGGCATGGATGTGTGTGATGTCCTTAGGTTAGTTAGGTTTAAGTAGTTCTAAGTTCTAGGGGACTGATGACCACAGATGTTAAGTCCCATAGTGCTCAGAGCCATTTGAACCATTTATTCCCCCCTGTCACTGTCTCCACCACACCCCAGCAACTCAAACATTCTAGAACTTATTTTCCCCCATACGCACGTGTTCAAAATTCGGGTCCAAAATGCGCCCTCACCTATACCTCCATTTTAAATTCATCCTGCCTGGGAAGGTCAAAAAAATGGTTCAAATGGCTCTAAGCACTATGGGACTTAACATCTGTGGTCATCAGTCCCCTAGAACTTAGAACTACTTAAACCTAACTAACCTAAGGACATCACACACATCCATGCCCGAGGCAGGATTCGAACCTGCTACCGTAGCAGTCGCGCGGTTCCGGACTGCGCGCCTAGAACCGCTAGACCACCGCGGCCGGCCCTGGGAAGGTCCAGACCATCCCTAGCGTATGTATGGTCTCCAGCCATCAGTATTTTTCATTTCCATTGTCTCCTCTATCTTTGTCTACCTCTAACGATCTCTCTTTCTCTTTTACTGCCACTGTCTTCCACTAACCATCAGTATCTCCTTTTCCTCTAGCTTCCACTGCTATTGTCTTCATCCACCTCAGCTTAGTTTCACTGCCACGTTCTGTCTCCCACCTTCTCTCTTTCTCTCCCATTGGCACTGTCTTCCCTCTTTTCCACAGTCACTGTTTCTCTGCTACTCTCTCAGCACAAGAAGAGTATGCCCATTTTGTGTTTTGTCCAGAACTGAAATGGGGGTTACCTACTATACTGATATCTTTTATCAAATGTAGCCGGGTGGTGAAACAGCAGACATCGGTCAGTGCACGATAGTGCATGGTACCAATATGTTCCAAAAAAGCCGCTAGAGAAAATGTGACTTTTTCGTGGGCCATATCTCGGTTTCTGCTGACCACAGATATAAGGGGTCAACTGTTCTGGATAGCCCTTGGCTTAGAGACAATTTGTATACCTATCGGAATAACAGGCATACAGTAACTAAAATAATCATAATTAGTAATAATAATTAATAATAATAATAACACGATCTGATTTTCCAAGAGCAAGATTGTATAGAACGTTTAAATTCAGTTGTATAATCTCGAGTCTGGTAAGTTGTAAGTAGGCTGTTTAGGTTTTTATGTTGGTAACGCCACGTAGCGCTCTGTATGAAAATCACTGACTGTGCTGTGTGCAGTCTGTGGCTGGTTAGCATTGTTGGAATTTCCGCTATTGTAGTGTTGGGCAGTTGGATGTGAACAGCGCGTAGCGTTGCGCAGTTGGAGGTGAGACGCCATCAGTGGTGGATGTGGGGAGAGAGATGGCAGAATTTTAAGAGCGAACGATCTGGACGTGTGCCGCCAGAAAAAGTAAATTTGTAATACTGGATATCATGAACTGATATATATATCATGACTTTTTAACATTATTAAGGTAAATACAGTGTTTGCTGACTACGCCCATCAGTATTTAGTGCCTTCAGTAGTTGGAATCTTTTATTTAGCTGGCAGTAGTGGCGCTCGCTGTATTGCAGTAGTTCGAGTAACGAAGATTTTTGTGAGATAAGTGATTCATGAAAGGTGTAGATTATTGTTAGTCAGGGCCATTCTTTTTTAGGGATTTTTGAAAGTCAGGTTGCGTTGCGCTAAAAATATTGTGTGTCTGTTGATCAGAATAAGTAAAGATAGTAATGTCTGAGTACGTTCAGTTTTGCTCAGCTGTTTGAAAATCAAATAACGTAGTGGTTTATCAGCAAAGTAATTCATTAATTTTTCAAAGGGGATGTTTCAAAGTGACAGTTATATTAATTAAAGACTGTGGTTTCTGGTTATTACAAATATCTAAGGCCCATCTTTACAGTCCACCCACAGTGTCTAAAATATATAGTATTAGTATGCACCTGACCATTTGTGTTTTAATAACAATGATTATTTAGTTTTTTTACATTCAAATGAATACTCTTATACTTACGACCATGTGGCATTTACTATTTACCATTGGACTGTACACTGGTTAGCAAAAACATTATGACTACCTCCTAGTAGCGTGTTGGCCTACCTTTCGAACAGATTATAAAATTGATTTTGCGTGACAAGGCATGCATGCATACGACAAGTCTTCGGTAGATTTCAGGAAGTATGTGGCACCAATTCCCGAAAATTATAGAACAGTGGTATGTGTTCCCGCAGCTGGAATTCAGTAGTGTTCCAGATATGTCCCATCAGGCTCAGAAAGGTGAATTCAGCGGCCAAGACATGAGAGTTTACTTTCACGCTCCTGAAACCATTGTAATACGATTCTGCCTTGTGACATGAAAAGCCATCCAGCTCAAATACGCCATAGCCGTTGGGGAGGTTTCAGGCAGCTTGTAGACATGATGATAGCGTATCCTGACACATTCGGCGACATGATGTAACAAGAAGCATAATTCGTCTGACGAACCGACACGTTTTCATTGTTCCATAGTCTTATCTCGATGACCCTGTTGGGAACCGTTAATTTACTTTCAAAACTTTTTCTTAAGAATTTACTTTATTTACTAGCGATTCATCAAGAACATTAACACATTTAATCACAGTATGTGAGCGTGGAAGTAGATGCCAGTGGGTAACTGATGAAAACAAATCAAATTTCTTTTTTTTTTTTTTTAGAAACAGATTTAAAATTATTATCAGAAAGCACCTCTAAATATCAAGTTACAATTTATTCGGAGGCAGAAACAACAAATTGTTGACAGTATGAACTTTCGGGCTAAGAACCTTGCCGCTCCCTTCTGACACAGCCGTAGTCACGGACACTCTCAACAACCTCTGAAAGACTACACAGGTGCAAATCTGCAACACACCAGATTACTTTAAACTAAAAAATTTTAACAACTCACACAAGCACATAAACTATGCACCCCTTGGAGGGATGGAAATGGTACAAAACACTAACACTGAAAGATTAACTTGCCACTGATGGTGCAACTAGATTAAGAAAAAAAAAAGAAAAGAAAAAAATACTTTACGGTGGAAGGGTGGCAACTTTATACACTAAAAAACCATTTAAATAAAAACCCATGAAATGCAGTCTTACATAAAATATAGAAGGTTAGCCAAACATGCTCTACATTACACATATACCGCATGTCAAGATGATAGGCAAGATAAAAACATATTTCAGGAATTCGGCCGTTACACTTCAAGCAATAAATTCGTTAACACCGAATCCGAGGGGGGGGGGGGGGGGGGCCTCTGAGCGCTATGCGACTTAACTTCTGAGGTCATCAGTCGCCTAGAACTAATTAAACCTAACTAACCTAAGGACATCACACACATCCACGCCCGAGGCAGGATTCGAACCTGCGACCGTAGCGGTCGCTCGGTTCCAGACTGCAGCGCCTTGAACCGCACGGCCACTCCGGCCGGCCACCGAATCCGACAAACATGACAGAGACAGCTATTGACGTATGGCAGATTGACAGGGAGATTACTGAACAACCCGAACCGCAGGTTTCTCTCACCCGCCCCTACTCCAAAAGGGAAAACGGACCACCCAATTCATAAATAACCATCTTGCCGCGGGTGGGCAAACGGAGAAGAATGGTGGGACGACCCCAAAACAAAGCGGCTGGTGACCTCACCAAGAAAACAAGTAGAATTTAACAAGTAAATGAAACAACATATCTGAAATCACTTAACTTCTAATAAACTGCGATGCCTGGAGAAGACCTGGCGCAGCACCCCCAACGCTCTCCCGACCCGTCCGCTGCCAGCCGCTTCAACGGCCGCAGGAAGGCGCGCCAATCTCCCGTCTCACGGCGTCGCAGCTCGCCCCGGCCAGCCCGATGTCGTGGTTTCACTCCTGTTGCTCTCGTGTCAACTGCGAAACCACTACCCCTTTCTATACGGCGCGGCACATTGGACTCACGTGGGGACCTTACATGCGCCGACGCTCAAGACGGACAAGTCATCTCGTGTCTCAGTGCGCGACCGACCAACCGACCGATCCAATCGCCAATGACCGTTGCCCAAGCAACTCGAGCAGACTTGCTGCGTCACGCGTAGACTCAGATGCAGGAAATCAGCCCCGACCGGGCGACCACTAGCTGAGTTCTGTTACTGGCGGAGTGGCAAGACTCTCATTTTGCCGGCTTTAAAGTTTGATCCAAACGACAGACATACTAGCACCCCGAACGACAGACAGACACTAACTGCCGCACAAATGCGAACAAGACACGGACCAGCAACTGGTGACGAGTGACTGACCCAGACTCACTCCGACTGACCAACTGCCACTGGCGAGCTTATAGCCCACCTTAAATGCACGTGAACAAACAACCTTTCCCCTTTTCCACCAGAGAGAGACACCAAAGCTACGATTGCCACAGAGGCACCGCCGCCAGAAACGGAGGGCGACTGCTTCACACAACGCGCTGCGGCGCGCTCTTCAAAACAGCAATTTTTTCAAAAAATTGGTTCAAATGGCTCTGAGCAATATGGGACTTAACATCTGAGGTCATCAGTCCCCTAGAGCTTAGAAGTACTTAAACCTAACTAACCTAAGGACATCACACACATCCATGCCCGAGGCAGGATTCGAACGTGCGACCGTAGCGGTCGCGCGGTTCCAGACTGAAGCGGCTAGAACCGTCGGCCACCCCGGCCGGCGGCAATTTTTTCCACGGCTCACCTGTGCTCACTGCAGTCGTAACTGACAGAATATTTGGGTCAGTATGGGAACGCACAGGAGCACAAGGCGCTTAGCCAGTCTGATTATTGGACATAATTAATTGATTATTCAGAAATTAAAAATTACTTTCATGCAGGTAGTTGTAACCAAGCTATAGGTGTAGGCTCCCAGGGTGAGTTCTTGCACGCCCTGCGTGCCAAGACAGCCTGTCCTTTAGGGCAGAAGCAGTTCATTCCAGTTAAAGCTGATGACGGGGTATGCCTTCAGCCCTCTGATGGATACACTTATGTACCCACGCCACCGAGTAGCTAACAGAGAGGCGTGAGAAAGTAGTAACATGGTGGTTGGTGACTGTGTCTCGGGGAGCAGAAGACAGTGGAGTCGCTCTTTTGGTTTTCAGCTTCGAGACAGAGCTCTCGCCATCCATCCCCGGCCCTGCCACTAGCCACACGAACGTGAACCACCACCTCGCCCGTTTTATATTCAGCTCATTTCTTCAGCCAAACCCCGCGTCCACAGCGAGCCCGTTCGGTACTCCGTCATTGAGGTTATAACCTAAGTGTTCTTTAATTAACTCTGTTATTTTATTGCTTCCCTTCTGGCGTCCCCTCTCCGCCGCCTCCGCACCAGTTTCGGATTCGTACGCACAAGCTGTTAGCTGTGAAGCCCCGTATTCAGTAATACGCGCTGGATGTGGTGCTCAAAACATTTTTGCCTTGAACAGTATTTTTAGTGATAACTGCCACAGATGCCACCTACCCTGCTTTACAGAGTGTGCGAGCGTCCATGTTCTGAGATGCTACCTGGACGTCTAAAATCTTGTCGCCTACCCGTCGTTTCACAGCCCCTCAACCACGGTAAACAGATGCTCACAACAGAATCACACGAACAGCCGAAGAGCTCGCCATTTCCGAGACGTTCGTTTCAGAACATCTGCCCGATTTGTACCCTTCTATGTCGTTACAGTAATTTCACATTAGTCTCTGCTCCGTCACGTGCCCGCTACACTAACTGGCTACAGAGTTTTCGCTTGTCAGTGCGGTATACTTCCACATATCAAATTGGAAAAAGCATTTGACAACGTAAAATGGTGCTAGATCTTCGAAATTCTGAGAAAATTAGGGCAAGCTAAAGGGAAAGATGGGTAATATATAACATATACAAGAACCAAGAGTGAACAGTGAGTGTGGGAGAGTGGGAGGCCAACTGTTCAGATTAAAACTGACGTAGGCCAGGGATGTAGTCTTTTGCTCCTTCTGCTCAATCTATACATCGAAGAAGCAAAGCCAGAAGTAAAAGAAAGGTTCAAGAGTAGAATTAAAATTCAAAGCGAAAACATATCAGTTTTTAAGATGCGCTAATGACATTGCTATCCTCAGTGAAAGTGAGGAAGGTTTACAGGACGTGTTGAATGGAATAAACAGTCTAACAAGTACAGAATATGGATTCAGAGTAAGTAGAAGAAAGGCTAAAGTCATGAAAAGTAGCAGAAATGAGAAAGAAACTTAAATCAGAAGTGGGGATTATGAAGTACTAGATGCTAAGGAATTCTGCTGCTACATGTGGCAAAATAACTCATGAGCGAGGAGGACATAAAAACCAGAGCACGACTGGCAAAAACAAGTCCACTAGTATTAAACATAGCCCTTAGTTTGAAGAATAAATTTTTGTGAATGTACATTTGGAGCACAGCATTGTATGGTAGTATAATAATAAAAATACTCATGATACCATGAGAGTAGATACGGCGAATTTGTATAGTTTTAGGAACAAAATCGGTGTACCCTTGAGAGAACTATGTGCATCTAAACATTAACCAGCTATACCACCCCCTGTAATAGAACCTCCTACATAACTACCACATCTGTCTCTTCCCATGTGCCAAAAAACAAACACCGTCTGTGTGTTGAAATTGAGCATATATCATATACATGTGTCGCTCCACTGGAACTGGTGGCCAATGGTCGAAATTGCTTGCATAGAACTGCATTAGGTTTTGTTGACCATATCCAACAGACTATCAATCACAAGAGATACTTTCCGTATTGTGCCTTCAAAAGCAATTTAGTATATTGTTTCTTCAGCTCTATCACAACCAAGCAGTGTATGACTACAGCTTTTTACACTGCCATACACTTCGTTTCTTTACTAGACTTCGAGGTCTGTGTCAGGTGCTAAACTGACATTAGCACATTTCGATCCATTGCCTCTCACAGAAAGCTGAACATCACATGGAGCAAACTATGCAGCACCCACAACACACAGGTTGGTAGAAATAAAACACAGAGGCGATGTTTCTCGTTGACAAAAATGTGGAAGACATACCAACATATGGAAACCAGAAGAGTTTGTGGCATTATAGAGCATTTCAAACAGCTATCTGAAGGTGCTAATGACCTACGAAGTTAATGTCATCTTCCACAGTGATGGGTATAATATAATAAAAAATACAAAAATAAAGTTTTAGATTTATGGAAATAATGAGATTGACTTCCCAGCGCGTCGGACAAGCACAATAAGCTGATCTATGCCTGTAAACAGGTATAGAATCTTTTCATATTAGTTCTACATAAAGTAAATAGTCTTTCTCTTGTTTTAGATGCATCCTTACCAGCTAATAATACAGGGTAATTCAAAAAGAATACCACAACTTTAGGAATTTAAAACTCTGCAACGACAAAAGGCAGAGCTAAGCACTATCTGTCGGCGAATTAAGGGAGCTATAAAGTTTCATTTAGTTGTACATTTGTTCGCTTGAGGCGCTGTTGACTAGGCCAATAAAGTTTTTGGTCCCTTTTTCTTCGAAGGTGCTACTGTAACTGGACTACAGTATCTGGAGATGTTAGAGAATTGGCTGTTCCCTCAGCTCGAACAAGAAGCACAACAACTCATATTTCAGCAGGATGGAGCGCCACCACATTGGCACTTATCTGTCCGTAACTACCTGAATGTCAACTACCCGAGGCGATGGATCGGCCGCCAGGCAGCCCGTGACAGAGCACTTCATCACTGGCCTCCAAGAAGCCCTGATCTTACCCCCTGCGATTTTTTCTTATGGGGGTATGTTAAGGATATGATGTTTCGGCCACCTCTCCCAGCCACCATTGATGATTTGAAACGAGAAATAACAGCAGCTGTCCAAACTGTTACGCCTGATATGCTACAGAGAATGTGGAACGAGTTGGAGTATCGGGTTGATATTGCTCGAGTGTCTGGAGGGGGCCATATTGAAGATCTCTGAACTTGTTTTTGAGTGAAAAAAAACCTTTTTAAATACTCTTTGTAATGATGTATAACAGAAGGTTGTATTATGTTTCTTTCATTAAATACACATTTTTAAAGTTGTGGTATTCTTTTTGAATCACCCTGTACTATGTCCGATCACCGTATCCACCTACAAAATCTGGACCATGTACATCATTACTTTTGTAATCGGATCTTTATAATAACTCCGAAGTACACAGGTGAGCTTCTTAGGTTTCTATATATTGCAGTACTACTTGGGATGATGGTCCAAACAATTTTTCACTGGTGAAATAATACTATATTCCTCCTTCCACGCACATAAAAACTACGGACTTTTTACTTATTCTCACACTCAAAATGGCTACCGCCGATTTCGCTACCTTCGTTCACTAACAGAGAGCGAGTCCTCCATCTTACCGAGGAGCAGGAAAAACATCTTACGTTTTTTAACATTTGAAAATCAAAAATACATGACGGTAGGCGCAGGCTCTACACCGAGTTACTACCTCACCTTTTCTCTTACGAGGGGTCCACTTGTACGTGGAGCCCGATTTTGTAATATATTTCAAGAGGTTCGCAGGAGAGCTTCTGTAAAGTTTGGGAGGTAGGAGACGAGATACTGGCAGAAGTAAAGCTGTGAGTACCGGGCGTGAGTCGTGCTTCGGTAGCTCAGATGGTAGAGCACTTGCTCGCGAAAGGCAAAGGTCCCGAGTTCGAGTCTCGGTCGGGCACACAGTTTTAATCTGCCAGGAAGTTTCATCTGAGTAGACTGCATGAAACAGGCTGTGATGATCAAATTTCTAACAAAACTAGAAGCCAAGAATCTGCTGCTATTTCAATTGAGATATGAACTTTACTGACAGATCGGTAGAGCAGAGTTATGAAGCAAAAATGTCAAATGTAAGCAAGCAGATGGTATTTTTTTCGATGTATTGGAAGAGAGAGATGCAGTAAAATCATATAGGAGGTTCTATTACAAGACAGGCTCTCATGATTTGTTTCGTAAATGAAAGTGTGATATAGCTTCACACAGGTAAAACGGCACCTGTACAAAACAGCAACGCCCTCTTGAATTATAGCTGGTTGTTGTCTAACATAAAATGATTGAGCGTTTACAGACACGTGAGAAAATGCGAGACAGGCTGTATTCTGTAACGTTAGTTCATGTATCTTAAATGTTTGTAATACACACGTTCATGACAGTTTATTTACACACACTTATTTTAAGGCGAGAGATGGACTCAGGTCTCGTAATTTGACTATCAAATTGAAAGAAATTGCTTAATATAGATGTTACTTCTTCAGAGTTTAAATTCTCGCTTATTCTTTTTTTTACTCTGAAGATGATTTAGAAATAACGAGGACATTCTTTGGGGATTGTTATTTTTTGCAGCAAAATAGTGGAAGTTTCATTTCCAGATTTTACGCAGGGTGGACATGTATAGGTGGTGTGTAGCCCAAACTCTGCAGTCTGGTCGTCTGTAATTGTCGGCTATGCTGCAGTTTTTTCCACTTCGTTGGATGTGGAAACATAATAAGATGCGAATTGCATCCTACAGTCGAACGTAAAAACTAAACCGATTTATGCTCACGAAACTAAAAACTAAAAGATAATGAACTGTGCCTATTTTCGTGGAAAGAGCACATTCATTATCATTGTGACTGTGTTTCCTTTTTTTAAATAGATTCTTGCGTTGCCGTTACATACAATATTACAGTGCAGTGTTTTCGCAATCAGAACGGTGGCCACTTGCTGGGGTAGGCCTTCTGTGTGTGAGGTCACCAACACAGCTGTACCCGAACCAGAAGGTGACATGTGGGACAGTGTGGGGGAGGGTGGTGCAGTGTCACTCTATTTCAGAGGAACAAACAAGCTGCATTTGGCGTGGCCCTCATTTATCACATATTTTTTTGTTGGCTTTACATCCATGGCGAAGGTCATATGCCAGAACCATCGCCTCAAGGCGGGCCGGGTGCCACTCCTTCGCTGTCGGAAGGGCAGTAGGCTCCAGAGAAACCATGCGGTAGCAGTTGAACGTTTGAAAAAGCAATGTCCCACCATAGGTAGAGGGGGGGGGGGGGGAGGGAGAGGAGGCATGGGTTGAGGAAGGAATTCCCATAATTTCGCTAGTTCCCAGCTGTACATCGAGGAGTACGAACGTTCAACTGCCACCCATCTGCAATCTTTTGGGACCAAGATTTACCCCAGTACATGTGTTGCATTATGACCTATTCATTATGAGTGCTTATTTTTTTGACGACAATTTCGATGTTTAAGTGAAATAGTGAAGCCTTTTCCATCAGTTGTGATAGTGTGGATTGGTTTGGATTACCTGGGTTGCTGGGTGATAGTCTAGCAGGTGTCTGTAGCGAAATCTGACTTCAAACAGTGATGGATATAGTCCTCAGCTGTATGCTTACAGGTACAGAAAGCTGGCTTAAGCCAGAGATAAATTCTGCCGAAATTTTTACAAAGGTACAGACGGTGTTTAGAAAGGATAGATTGCATGCAACCGGTGGTGGAGTGTTCGTCGCTGTTAGTAGTAGTTTATCCTGTAATGAAGTAGAAGTGGATAGTTCCTGTGAATTATTATGGGTGGAGGTTACACTAAACAACCGAACTAGGTTAATAATTGGCTCCTTTTACCGACCTCCCGACTCAGCAGCATTAGTGGCAGAACAACTGAGAGAAAATTTGGAATACATTTCACATAAATTTTATCAGCATGTTATAGTCTTAGGTGGAGATTTCAATTTACCAGATATACACTGGGACACTCAGATGTTTAGGACGGGTGGTAGGGACAGAGCATCGAGTGACATTATACTGAGTGCACTATACGAAAATTACCTCGAGCAATTAAACAGAGAACCGACTCGTGGAGATAACATCTTGGACCTACTGATAACAAACAGACCCGAACTTTTCGACTCTGTATGTACAGAAATTATTCATATTGTGAAGGGAGACGAAAATTTAATAGTCATGGGTGACTGGAATTCGAGTGTAGGAAAAGGGAGAGAAGGAAACATAGTAGGTGAATATGGATTGGGGGACAGAAATGAAAGAGGAAGCCGCCTGGTCGAATTTTGCACAGAGCACAACCTAATCATAACTAACACTTGGTTTAAGAATCATGAAAGAAGGTTGTATACATGGAAGAACCCTGGAGATACTAAAAGGTATCAGATAGATTATATAATGGTAAGACAGAGATTTAGGAACCAGGTTTTAAATTGTAAGACATTTCCAGGGGCAGATGTGGACTCTGACCACAATCTATTGGTTATGACCTGTAGATTAAAACTGAAGAAACTGCAAAAAGGTGGGAATTTAAGGAGATGGGACCTGGATAAACTAAAAGAACCAGAGGTTGTACAGAGATTCAGGGAGAGCATAAGGGAGCAATTGACAGGAATGGGGGAAATAAATACAGTAGAAGAAGAATGGGTAGCTTTGAGGGATGAAGTAGTGAAGGCAGCAGAGGATCAAGTAGGTAAAAAGACGAGGGCTAGTAGAAATCCTTGGGTAACAGAAGAAATATTGAGTTTAATTGATGAAAGGAGAAAATATAAAAATGCAGTAAGTGAAACAGGCAAAAAGGAATACAAACGTCTCAAAAATGAGATCGACAGGAAGTGCAAAATGGCTAAGCAGGGATGGCTAGAGGACAAATGTAAAGGTGTAGAGGCCTATCTCACTAGGGGTAAGATAGATACCGCCTACAGGAAAATTAAAGAGACCTTTGGAGATAAGAGAACGACTTGTATGAATATCAAGAGCTCAGATGGAAACCCAGTTCTAAGCAAAGAAGGGAAAGCAGAAAGGTGGAAGGAGTATATAGAGGGTCTATACAAGGGCGATGTACTTGAGGACAATATTATGGAAATGGAAGAGGATGTAGATGAAGATGAAATGGGAGATATGATACTGCGTGAAGAGTTCGACAGAGCACTGAAAGACCTGAGTCGAAACAAGGCCCCCGGAGTAGACAATATTCCATTGGAACTACTGACGGCCATGGGAGAGCCAGTCTTGACAAAACTCTACCATCTGGTGAGCAAGATGTATGAAACAGGCGAAATACCCTCAGACTTCAAGAAGAATATAATAATTCCAATCCCAAAGAAAGCAGGTGTTGACAGATGTGAAAATTACCGAACTATCAGCTTAATAAGTCACAGCTGCAAAATACTAACACGAATTCTTTACAGACGAATGGAAAAACTAGTAGAAGCCAACCTCGGGGAAGATCAGTTTGGATTCCGTAGAAACACTGGAACACGTGAGGCAATCCTGACCTTACGACTTATCTTAGAAGAAAGATTAAGGAAAGGCAAACCTACGTTTCTAGCATTTGTAGACTTAGAGAAAGCTTTTGACAATGTTGACTGGAATACTCTCTTTCAAATTCTAAAGGTGGCAGGGGTAAAATACAGGGAGCGAAAGGCTATTTACAATTTGTACAGAAACCAGATGGCAGTTATAAGAGTCGAGGGACATGAAAGGGAAGCAGTGGTTGGGAAGGGAGTAAGACAGGGTTGTAGCCTCTCCCCGATGTTGTTCAATCTGTATATTGAGCAAGCAGTAAAGGAAACAAAAGAAAAATTCGGAGTAGGTATTAAAATTCATGGAGAAGAAATAAAAACTTTGAGGTTCGCCGATGACATTGTAATTCTGTCAGAGACAGCGAAGGACTTGGAAGAGCAGTTGAATGGAATGGACAGTGTCTTGAAAGGAGGATATAAGATGAACATCAACAAAAGCAAAACAAGGATAATGGAATGTAGTCTAATTAAGTCGGGTGATGCTGAGAGAATTAGATTAGGAAATGAGGCACTTAAAGTAGTAAAGGAGTTTTGCTATTTGGGGAGCAAAATAACTGATGATGGTCGAAGTAGAGAGGATATAAAATGTAGGCTGGCAATGGCAAGGAAAGCGTTTCTGAAGAAGAGAAATTTGTTAACATCCAGTATTGATTTAAGTGTCAGAAAGTCATTTCTGAAAGTATTCGTATGGAGTGTAGCCATGTATGGAAGTGAAACATGGACGATAAATAGTTTGGACAAGAAGAGAATAGAAGCTTTCGAAATGTGGTGCTACAGAAGAATGCTGAAGATTAGATGGATAGATCACATAACTAATGAGGAAGTATTGAATAGGATTGGGGAGAAGAGAAGTTTGTGGCACAACTTGACCAGAAGAAGGGATCGGTTGGTAGGACATGTTCTGAGGCATCAAGGGATCACCAATTTAGTATTGGAGGGCAGCGTGGAGGGTAAAAATCGTAGAGGGAGACCAAGAGATGAATACGCTAAGCAGATTCAGAAGGATGTAGGTTGCAGTAGGTACTGGGAGATGAAAAAGCTTGCACAGGATAGAGTAGCATGGAGAGCTGCATCAAACCAGTCTCAGGACTGAAGACCACAACAACAACAACATGTACAGAACAGGGAATCAGTGATCATAAGGCAGTTGCAGCATCCCTGAATATGGAAGTTAATAGGAATATAAAAAAAGGGAGGAAGGTTTATCTGTTTAGCAAGAGTAATAGAAGGCAGATTTCAGACTACCTAACAGATCAAAACGAAAATTTCTGTTCCGACACTGACAATGTTGAGTGTTTATGGAAAAAGTTCAAGGCAATCGTAAAATGCGTTTTAGACAGGTACGTGCCGAGTAAAACTGTGAGGGACGGGAAAAATCCACCGTGGTACAACAACAAAGTTAGGAAACTACTGCGAAAGCAAAGAGAGCTCCACTCCAAGTTTAAACGCAGCCAAAACCTCTCAGACAAACAGAAGCTAAACGATGTCAAAGTTAGCGTAAGGAGGGCTATGCGTGAAGCGTTCATTGAATTCGAAAGTGAAATTCTATGTACCGACTTGACAGAAAATCCTAGGAAGTTCTGGTCTTACGTTAAATCAGTAAGTGGCTAGAAACAGCATATCCAGACACTACGGGATGATGATGGCATTGAAACAGAGGATGACACGCGTAAAGCTGAAGTACTAAACACCTTTTTCCAAAGCTGTTTCACAGAGGAAGACCGCACTGCAGTTCCTTCTCTAAATCCTCGCACAAACGAAAAAATGGCTGACATCGAAATAAGTGTCCAAGGAATAGAAAAGCAACTGGAATCACTCAATAGAGGAAAGTCCACTGGACCTGACGGGATACCAATTCGATTCTACACAGAGTACGCGAAAGAACTTGCCCCCCTTCTAACAGCTGTGTACCGCAAGTCTCTAGAGGAACGGAGGGTTCCAAATGATTGTAAAAGAGCACAGATAGTCCCAGTCTTCAAGAAGGGTCGTCGAGCAGATGCGCAAAACTATAGACCTATATCTCTTACGTCGATCTCTTGTAGAATTTTAGAACATGTTTTTTGCCCGCGTATCATGTCATTTCTGGAAACCCAGTATCTACTATGTAGGAATCAACATGGATTCCGGAAACAGCGATCGTGTGAGACCCAACTCGACTTATTTGTTCATGAGACCCAGAAAATATTAGATACAGGCTCCCAGGTAGATGCTATTTTTCTTGACTTCCGGAAGGCGTTCGATACAGTTCCGCACTGTCGCCTGATAAACAAAGTAAGAGCCTACGGAATATCAGACCAGCTGTGTGGCTGGATTGAAGAGTTTTTAGCAAACAGAACACAGCATGTTGTTATCAATGGAGAGACGTCTACAGACGTTAAAGTAACCTCTGGCGTGCCACAGGGGAGTGTTATGGGACCATTGCTTTTCACAATATATATAAATGACTTAGTAGATAGTGTCGGAAGTTCCATGCGGCTTTTCGCGGATGATGCTGTAGTATACAGAGAAGTTGCAGCATTAGAAAATTGTAGCGAAATGCAGGAAGATCTGCAGCGGATAGGCACTTGGTGCAGGGAGTGGCAACTGACCCTTAACATAGACAAATGTAATGTATTGCGAATACATAGAAAGAAGGATCCTTTATTGTATGATTATATGATAGCGGAACAAACACTGGTAGCAGTTACTTCTGTAAAATATCTGGGAGTATGCGTGCAGAACGATTTGAAGTGGAATGATCATATAAAATTAATTGTTGGTAAGGCGGGTACCAGGTGAGAATCATTGGGAGAGTGCTTAGAAAATGTAGTCCATCAACAAAGGAGGTGGCTTACAAAACACTCGTTCGACCTATACTTGAGTATTGCTCATCAGTGTGGGATCCGTACCAGATCGGTCTGACGGAGGAGATAGAGTAGATCTAAAGAAGAGCGGCGCGTTTCGTCGCAGGGTTATTTGGTAACCGTGATAGCGTTACGGAGATGTTTAATAAACTCAAGTGGCAGACTTTGCAAGAGAGGCGCTCTGCATCGCGGTGTAGCTTGCTGTCCAGGTTTCGAGAGGGTGCGTTTCTGGATGAGGTATCGAATATATTGCTTCCCCCTACTTATACCTCCCGAGGAGATCACGAATGTAAAATTAGAGAGATTAGAGCGCGCACGGAGGCTTTCAGACAGTCGTTCTTCCCGCGAACCATACGCGACTGGAACAGGAAAGGGAGGTAATGACAGTGGCACGTAAAGTGCCCTCCTCCACACACCGTTGGGTGGCTTGCGGAGTATCAATGTAGATGTAGATGTAATACACTTATTAAATTCCTCTCTGCCCAAGAACAGCATCTCATTAGTTGAACGTATTTCCCACCAAAAAAAATAGACATTACTTCGGCTCCGGCTTTTTTTCCCGCCAGCTTTTAGGTGAACGGTAGAGTTTAAGTACGTCTGCCACTAGTTTCGATTGGTATTGTGAAACTTTCTCCCAGCAGGATAGCATCATTTGTATGGTATCGTCAATTTTTGAGCTATACTGTGATTTTAGACACTCCTTGTGTAGCACTATGCATATAGTTGTATAATTAGGACCGATCTTTATGATCAATTAAATAATTAGGACTGGTCTTTACTTCAATTTCCCAACCAAACTAAATAAAGTACACTAACGTAACCTTCCTCTCTTGCGTCTGGGCAGTTCCCATGTGTTGGGGGTGTACTTTAGCTCTCTGTCCTGACGGACAAGGGGTCGAGTCCCAGAGAGGGCCTGCCATTTTGAATTTCCCTCCAATTCCCAATTGGGAGATGGGACGTCAGCACACTCTTACAACAAATAAATTCCCAACAAGATTCAAATTCCTGCCAAAATTCGAAATTCCCCCAATGGGGGGTGTTGGGTAGGGGGAGGGGAGGGGGTGGGTGGGGCGGGGACCCACGAGCAGGCTGAGGAAAACACTTGATTTCATCTGGGGTACAGGTTGGGGCTAAGCGTGGGTGGGGAGATGAGGGTAGTTAATCGATCAATTTAATTAATCTGCATATTAATTCGACATCAAAATTGCGCCAGCATTCCATCTCCCTAATAGTACAGTCGTACTTCATATGCAGCTTCCCAATGGTGGCAGTGATCGAAATTATGTTAATGTGAATGCCTTCGAACCACTGATTTTGCGGAACGAAAGGTGCGAATTAGAGCACTGAATTTCCTACTAATTGTACTCCGCTCATTCTTGAAGCAGGGCATTACAAAGTCCAAAGGCGACGGTAGTCAACAACCGGCCGAAAGTCTCGCCCCCGATCCTTAGGGACGAGGAATATAGAGGAGGCAAAGCAGATGTAGAAGGCCTAATAGCTCCCTGCTCAAGCATTTTGGAGATCTTTCTCCTTAGTATCTTCATCTTAGGGGGTGAGAGACGATATGGGGACTGCCTGGCGGGAATATGGTCAGACAGACGAATATGGTTGTCAAGAACATTAGTAACACCCAGTCTATCATAGAGAAACTCTGGGAACCAACAAACCCCCTAGTTCAGAGGCCTGCTGGAAAGAAAGATGGGTCTGGTTAAACTCACTAACCTTAGCATCAACAGTCAGCATTCCCGCATCTCGATGCACCTTACGTTTAGTACACTCACAGAAAATTTCTGACCAGAACCGAACTTAAAGAAAAAGGTGTGCCCTGAATAATCCAAGACAAGACTAGTTTCACCGATAAAATCACATCCCAAAATCAAATCGACCGGCAGCTCCTTAACCAAGGCCAAAGGCAAGGGCCACGAGAAATCCCCAACCGAGATACTCCCTCGGACCCAACCATGCAGAGGCAACACCTGCCCATTGGCAACCCAACATCTCTGCACCGAAGAAGGGACCGGCTTAAGTCTCGTAAGATGACCACATTCAAGAAACCATTCCAAGTTCAACAATGAAAAAGAGCTACCAGAATCCAAAAGGGCACAAATAGGTTCGCCACCTACTTCAGAACAAATATAAGGCAGTGGGGTTCATGATCGAGCAGCGACACGGGCACACCAGGGTTTAAAGGCTCGACCCCGGGGTCGCTGCCCAACCGGGCGTCATTTATTGATTATGGTGTCCGCGGCTGAACGCAAATAAGAACTAAATGCCCTCTTCAACCACACCTGAAACAATGCCGCGATTCCCCTTTAGCAGACTCAGCTGATGTTGGTTTCCGGAGTTCCCCTCGGTGACGCCCACAGGCTGCATTTTAACTTCACGGTGTCTATCGTCCGAGAGTGGCAACGCGGATATCGCAACAACGGCGGTACAAAGTTCTTTCCAAGTGGAGGGACGACCACGAAAAACAAAATGTGACTTATCCGCCGCTCGCATTCCCATCAGGACAATTGAAACTAACTCCCGTTCTGGCAAGTCGACTTACATGACCAAACTGGCCGTCTTTGTTCACGTATTGATGTGACTCCTCCCTATCTTGCTGCTTGTGCCAAATATAGCGACACTCGAGCTGTTTACGAACTCCCGTGGTCAGTCTTTCGCTGATCACAGGCTCCCTCAACTGCTCCAATGAAAACCCTTCTGCCATGGCCCTGGATACCAGAGTCCTCAATTCGCCTCTAGCTAAAGGATACAATAGAGACAAAATTACCTGATGCGAAACACCAAACGCATCAGCGTGTTGCTCAAAGCGAACTAAAAACCATAACAATCTTTGAGTTTGCTCAAGTCGGTCTATAGCTAATTCTGTGATGTCTCGAAACAGGTACA
Source organism: Schistocerca piceifrons (assembly GCF_021461385.2). NCBI lineage: Eukaryota > Metazoa > Arthropoda > Insecta > Orthoptera > Acrididae > Schistocerca > Schistocerca piceifrons. The sequence goes on along the minus strand of NC_060139.1, from coordinate 518,759,348 downwards.
CCAGGTGATTAGGTAATTTAGCTAACGCCCCGGCTGACCCCTCGGAGAACATAAGAGCGTTATTTCCGGGCTCGCTAGCGCACCACCCGGAAGATAACAAAATCTGCTCCCCCGTCCTCTTCCCATCAAGCTCTAAACATGTGACCTTAAACTGCAATTTATTAACCAAGGACCCCCAATTCAGTGGTTGATTCCTTATCACGATCCTCTAACTTTAATGCCCTCAAAACAGATATCCGGTTGGTTAAATGTATCAACTGTGCCGCACCCTGTCTGACTGCCACTAGGTTGAGTGCTCTCTAAAAAGCCGATGTTGTCCTCAAGACTCCTAACAGCTTTAAACAAAATTCAGTGGCTGCCTTTGTCTCAGCCACAACATCTGACGTGATGTCAACTGGCTGAAGAACAGTAGCACGCAAGTGGACTGCCAAGTCCGGAACACTACCCTCAACAGGCTGGCGTCTGATCGCCAGCTCATAAGTGAGTTGGTCCCTCCTCAATAGGCCGATCCCGGGGCACTGCCGGACCGCCATTACAGAGTTGATCACCTAAAACAGAACACAGTACCAAAGACATAAATCTTACAACTCTAACAGAGTTTAACAAATCAAACCAACAGTAACTGAAATGGCGATATTACATTCGTAGCCACGCTCTGCTACCAGTTGAAACCTTATAGTCAAAGGAAGGCAGGATTCGATTACGATTGTGGATGGGGTCGTAATCAGTTACCATTGGTTGCCTTTTACAATTACAATTTATTTCAACCAATAATTCCAGACCCAACAATAAATAAAAAATACCACACGTTATTAATGAAGGAATAAACAACTGTGTAAACAATAGTGTTTTCATTGAGTTACAATTTAGCAAACTACAATTAAATACATATACAACATATAATGTTTTAAAAGCAAGCCACTGTGATCTGGACAGAAGGACTTACACGCCAGGAATGGCAATAAATTAAGAATTGTTTAAAACTGGCTGCAACTTACAAATTACAGGTATTGAAATACTAAAAGCAAGTCGCCAGAAACACATCAGACGGCATCAGGCGCCAGGAATGGCACTAAATAAGGTTTTAAAGGCTTACTGCGTAAATACAAATACCAAATTGGAATTTTAAGTCAGGCGACCACAATCACGGCTGAAGGCCTTACACGCCAAGAACGGCAATAAATTAAGAATCGTTTAAGAACTCGCTGCAATTTACAACTTACAGGTATTAAAATGTTAAGGTAAGTCGCCACAAACACTGCAGAGGGCATCAGACAGCAGGAATGGCAGTAAATAAGGTTTTAAGGCTTACTGCAAAAATACAAATACGATATTAGAATTTTACGGCAAATGACCACAATGACGGCTGAAGGCCTTACACGCCAAGAACGGCAATAATATAAAAAAATTTGAAACCTGCTGTAAAACAGCAAATACAATAGCAAAAGTTAATTAAAAATCAAGCAACTGATCCAGACGGTGCTTCAGGATTGGACCTCTGAGAAGGTCCGGTAACAAACACGTTCGAGAGCGATGAGATAGGCAGCCGAGAGTTGCATTCACTTCACAAGATGGTAACTCAGACTAGTGGCAGTCTAACGAATGACTAATGATAATTTTGCTGAAGCTACTTGACGTCCGATAAACCAAATGCAACGATGGAACAATACGCCAAATCCGGAAGCAGCGGTCTGCACTACGTCCCCAGAATACTATGTTTAGAGCCCCCGGAAGGAGAAAGGAACCACTACCACCATAGTAGAAGAATCACCAACCGGCCTACAATCAAGGAAGCCGTCAAAACTACACGCCTTACCGGACAGCAGCGGAAAGGCATGGAAACGTACACTGCCGTTGCATACAGTAACCCCCCAGGGAGGCAACTGTGCTATTAGCGGCCACCACGCAAGGAAAATTACCGCTGGTTGAACTTAACAAATTATAACAAGTTGAACGCAGTAAGTAGTAATAAGAAGTCGAGGGAAGTTAATCATATCCGCCTTCCCAAAGCACTCCACTCGGTGCTCTTCGCCTCGGCGACACTACGAGCAGCAGCACGAATCCAAGTCACTGGAGAATCGCGGGATATCACAATGGTGGAGGTTTCTGTACGTGGATCGAAATGCACTCATCGTAAAGCTTGCTGGATCCGGTTTACGACGAGGTCGTGCACCCCTGTGAGCACAGCCCTTCCATCCGGCAGTCCATGCGCGCCGCCCGCGCTCCCGGCGTATTATGGCACCGCCCGGACCCGGCTCCTCCTCAGTCCGCAACCGAACTGGCGCACTCACACGACCCGGAAAAACGACGACGTCGCCCCAAAGATAGTGAAACAGTTACTACATATCGATAACTGCCGCTGCTGCCACTAGCGGACAGGCAACGTTTGGGAAACCGAGTGGTGCCAGTCAACAGGAGAAGAAGACAAACAACCACAACTATGCCAACTAAACGATACCGTCTGGCCTGCAGCAGAGGGCAGAAACCTACAAACAGCACCAACGCGAGCCGCATCACAGCTCAATCAGATCGTTATATTTCTTTCGATACAGGAGCTTTATTTAACGATATCCAGTGCATCAAAACTCTGACCAAGATCTTCATAGAGCTTCAAAACCACAAAGACACCGAGTTGCGCTATTGAACTGTGCTATGAATATTTCAGAAATTTATGACAGTTAATACATTTTAGCATCTCGTAACAAAGGTGTCAATTAATTTCCTTGAGTGTAATTTTTTTTTTACAAAAATTGTTCAGGTGGAAAATTATTTAATATCTATGTCTAATATCAATATCATTATGACCCTTTGCGAAATTTTCTTTCTTCTGGAACAAACACACGTTAAAAGCCATTCAAAAGCCAAGAATGCATGAAACATCTCTTTATTTAAGACAACCGGTTTCAACAGTCTTTACTGTCATCTTCATGTCTTAAACATCTTTTTGTTGTAAAACATTTTCATTTTACGCTGAACCTCACGCAACAAAAAGATGTTTAAGACTTGAAGGTGACAGCGAAGATTTTTGAAACTGGTTGTCTTAAATAAAGAAATATATTATGCGATCTTGGCTTTTGATTGGCTTTTAAGAATTAAAACAGATAGCTCTTCAACACTCTTAGATGAGAAAATTCAATAAACATATGTCTTCTACTTTTGTTCTTAGTTTTATTTATGTCTCTCGAGCAAAATTCCAACTTTTAAAAAGATTCAACCGTCGAATACGTAATTTAAATTTCTCGTTAAAATGTTCGTTTTCTTCAAATAGTTTTTTCTTTTATACAGAAACTGAAAATCTATGTTGCGTAAACAAAGGAACTCTCATTACTTATTTGCTATTTCCCGTTTTATTAAGTTCCGTATTTAGGTAGCGACTTCAAAAAGTAAGTTACACATATTGACCCAAACCGAGGTCATTGTGCAGCGAGAGTAGCGCGTTATGAGGGAGTCCATTTTTCGGACTTCCTGCTGACGCAGTTCTGTTGCAGTAAGGATAAGGTGCCGGCCGGAGTGGACGAGTGGTTCTAGGCGCTTCAGTCTGGAACCGCGTGACCACTACGGTCGCAGGTTCGAATCCTGCCTCGGGCATGGATGTGTCTCATGTCATTAGGTTAGTTAGGTTTAAGTAGTTCTAAGTTCTTGGGGACTGATGACCTCAGATGTTAAGTCCCATAGTGCTCAGAGCCATTTGAACCATTTTTTGAAGGATAAGGCGCGTCACAGGCTGCAAATGAAATTATGTAACAACTGGAAACGTACTCCAAAGCTGAAGCACGCGGAACAGTACGATTCTCGTGAGCAAACCATCTGAATTGTACACAGATTTTCCATTAAATTCTGGCTGCATGTAGACCATCCGCAATGTCACGTCCAGCCGCAGTGCAATAGTACCAACAATTTCACCAGGCGGACAGAGACGTGGGTAATACTCTTATGGAAGTCCAGGTCCTGCACCTCGCGATTTACATCTTTTCGGAAAACTGAAAGAACGTCTGGGTGAAAGAGACTTCCCATTGATGAGGACGTTCACACAACGGTTCTTGAATGGCTATCGCAGCGGAATAGAACGATTGGTGAACGTACCGTCCGTTATTTACAGAGCAATTATTGCTATGTAGAAAATTTATAACTTATTTGAAATCCCCTGGTAAAAGATGGTGTATAAATTCTGTCATGTGCTTTAAAAGCTATTACTTCACAATATAACAGCGCATAACAACGCCAAACTTCCTAAAAGGTAAACGTCTGCAAATATGGAGCACTTCACTAACCCTTAGTTTCGTATCATTCATTAATTCATAGCTGAGACAGTTACATTTCAAGGCTACCTACCAACTCACTGATGTGCCCATCTGAAAGGGCTTTACAGTGTGCTAAAACTTTCAAGGTGGTGGATACAAGTTGCACTGGCCACAGCTGACGAAGTTACTTGGACTTAGAGATCTCGTGAGTACGTGGCAAATGTCAACGTTTCTCTTTATTTTCAACACTTTTCTACGGATGTTCCCATTCAGCTAGCCGTCCATTAAGAGTTATTTTAGGTGCACTTACGAGGGGTGTTTGAAAAGTCCGTGCAATAATAAAAAGTACTTAGGTGTTTGGGGTAAACCTTTTTTATTTTTCGACATAGTCTCCTTTTAGACTTACACACTTCGTACAATGCCGCTCTAACTTGTTGATCCCTTCCGGATAATAGGAATTTTCGAAGTCTGCAAAATAGCGTTTGAATAAAATCTTTGTCCCGCCAGCCATTTCTTCAAATTGAAGAACAAATAGTAGTCCAAAGGAGCCAAGTCTGGAGAATAGAGGAGGATGTGAAGCGAGTTGGAATCCTGTTTCCATTAATTTTGCGACCACGACTGCTGAGGTGTGTGCTGGTGCAGTGTCGTGATGGGAAAGGACTTTTTTTGCGGTCCAATCGCCGGCGTTTTTCTTGCAGCTCGGTTTTCAAAAGGTCCAATAACGATGAATAATATGCACCTGTAATAGTTTTACCCTTTTCCAGATAGTCGATGAGAATTATCCCTTGCGAATCCTAAAAGACAGTCGCCATAACCTTTCCGGCCGAACACATGGTCTTCGCCTTTTTTGATGCAGGTTCTCCCTTGGTAACCCATTGCTTAGATTGTTGTTTTGTCTCAGGAGTATAGTAATGTATCCATGTTTCATCCACAGTGACGTCCTGCAGATTCTTCCTGAACAGCTGCACCCAATCCTTGCAACACTTCACACGCTTCCGTTTTTTGGTCAAGCGTGAGCAATCGCGGAACCTATCTTGCGGACAGCTTTCTCATGTCCAAATGCAATATATTATGTACCCTTTCATTCTAGATGCCCACAGTGCTAGCAATCTCATGCATCTTAACTCTTCTGACATCCATCATCATATCTTGGATTTTATCAATGATTTCTGGAGTCGTAACCTCCACAGGGCGTCCAGAACGTTCAGCATCACTTGTGCCCTTATGACCACTCCGAAAATTTTGAAACCACTTATAAATTGTTCTAATCGAAGGTGCAGAGTCACCGTAATGTTTATCAAGCTTCTCTTTAGTCTCCTGAGGCATTTTGCCTTTCATAAAGTAATGTTTAATCACCACACGAAATTCTTTTTCGTCCATTTTTTGACACTCACTCGACTTCCTTGATTCACACGAATGCCAAACACAAAGAAATAGACCATTATGGCTGAAACTTGGTGTGCGTTCTTTCCAAAGGTACTACTAACTAAACATGACCTCGATACGCGCCAGTGGTGCCATCTTTCGGACTTTGCACGGACTTTTCAAACGCCCCTCATACCTTCTGAACAGTAAATGAAAACATGATATTCTTCAGAAGCGTCTTCATTCTGAGCTGGTAGTTGCGTGTTGGATGCGCGCAATGCTATACTCCTAGGAGTTCTGCATGTTGCAATTACGACGCGGTATGAAGCTAGCAAGAGGTTATTACCGGACACGCAGCGGACATAGCGACACTTCCCAGCAGACAGCGCCGTGGGTGGCAAAGAAACACTATCTTTTCAAGGAGACAGCTACCTTCTGACCTTCGACCTAAGAATCTTACTTTTATGGCCAAACCTAAGGCATTAATTTCCTTCTTAGACACGCAAGGTATTAAGTTCCTAGGCTCGCGGAACAGATTGGTATGATGTCGAAAAAATTACGAGTGAAGTAATGGTAAAAATCAGTGCTACTAAATCGTTACAGAATTAGTATTTGTTATCTTAATGGGGTACATATTTCTGTTATAATTGTTATACACGGGGACTGAAGATGACATAACTGGAAAATTTATCGCTTGGTTGTAGAAAAGAAATGTAGACGCATGGAAAGTCTATTGTTTCTAAACGCGTCTCACATATACACATATCAAAAAAAGTTTTGCATCAACGCGGTTCCCAAAACGCCTGAAGGTAGACGTTGACTGTGGACGTTGTATCACAGACACAGTCCCTTTGACTGTTAGAGACGTCACTAAACCCGCCGAAAGCTGTAAACTACCACGCATGGGCAGCAACCTATTAGACAGAGAGGGTCCGACAGCCGTTCAGTTCCAATCATTCCACCAGGAAGAAGGTACACGGCTCGTGTTGTCTGTAGTTCAGCCATGCCTAGACGGTCAACACGGCGGTTCGACAGCACCCGCATTGTTACTTTGCGCTAGGAAGAGATCTCAACAAGGGAAGCGTCCAGGCTTCTCGGAGTGAACCAAAGCTATGACGTTCGGACATGGAGGAGATGCAGAGAGACAGCAACTGTCGATGACATGCCTCGCTCAGGACACTCAAGGGCTACTGCTGCAGTGGATGACCGCTACCTACGGATTGTGGCTCGGAGGAACACTGACAGCAGCGCCACTATGTTGAATAATGCTTTTCGTGCAGCCACAGGATGTCGTGTTACGACTCAAACTGTGCACAAAACGCTGTATGATGCGCAGTTTCACACCCTAACTCCAAGGCGAGGTCCATCGTGTGTACGTGCCTCCGCTACCAGCAGACCTCGCTGAATTAAGAAACCGGATTGAAGCAACTGTTGCTACAATCACTGAAGACACACGTATCAGCGTTTGGGAAGAACTCGGCTATAGACTTGATGTGTGCCGTGTGACAAATGGTGCTCATATTGAACAGTTATAAGGTTCTTGGTAAAACTGTTTCAGTTGCTCTTTCATCTGGCGTATCATTTGTAACTGTAAGTTTAATATAATAAATATTATAAAGCGTCAAAACCCTGATATTCATTTATAAACACCAGGCATTTAAAGTATTTCACACGTATTTGCACACGTATTTCAACTGCTTCTCTACTGAATTTCGTCCTGCTGTATTATTTTCACGTTGAGCACCTATTCACGACATCATATCTCCAGGACAACGACGTAATTTTGTAGATACATACAGTGGTATCTTTGACTACTGTCTGAGAAATGTGTTGCGAACTGAGTTAGTAGCAAAGAAATAATAAATTTAAACTTAATGCATGATGTGTGAGTCTTTCATGCATCTCAGTATTTGACGTCATATGTCCTGCACTGTGTGTCGTACAATGATATAATCTTGCATTTACATTCAGTAATAAATGTGGCTACTGCCTGAAAAAAGCTTAGAAAATACAGACAGTACCTAAAAAAGTAATAAATTAAAAGTCTTGCTGCGTGCAGCAGAAAAACGAAATGTAGCAAGCAATAAACTTCTTTCCTATCATTTTGTTATCACCGAGAAAAAGTTTCTTAAAGGGTTTAAATTGTGGATAATGTTTGTTGCAACTCACTAAGTACTCTCATTCTCAAATACTGGATTTGTAAAGTGTAGGTATTCGCACGTCGTGGGCTACATTGCTGTTTCACCCCCACTCCCACCCCTTTGATGGGTAGGTGGATATTATTCCTCGGCGATTCTTTCCAGACAGTAAGTGATATGTGTACCTAATTTGATTGAAATCGGTCCGGTAGTTTAGAAAGAGATGTGGAACATACATACATACACACATACTTACACCATTTTTTTTAATATGAATGGGTTTGAATTGCGAATTTACTTCAGAAGAAATTTAAGATTTTAAATTGTTATAAGGAATGTGAGGCGGCAAGCCTAGATACATGATTAGTCTGTAGATCTTCTAAGATAGTGAGGACGTTAAAACTCATCCTCAAAGAGAAGTTGTGATGATCTCGAGGATTATCAGTTCATAACAAAAAAGAAGGCAGCATATTATTCAGCGGTGTTGCTGCAAGGAAGATTTTACAAGAGGGTGCTGAAAAGTAATGCCTCCGAATTTTTTATGTCAAAGCTCGGAAAACTTTGCAAACAAAATGAACGCTGTTAAAATTCTACATCTTTATTCTTCATGTCCGCATATTTGCAGCCCACTACCACTAGAGGGCTCCGAATTGTAGCGTGTAAAATGGTGGTGTGTAACGTAACTACGTAGGTGCGTGAGTTCGTCCACTCATGCAGCACCCTCTCCTTCAGCATGATAATGCCAGACCACACACGAGTGCAGCGACATTTACAACAATCGAATGCATTGGATTCATTCTCATCGATCTTCCTCCATCCAGTTCTGACTTTGCAGGAAACGGTTTCCGTATGTTTCCAGAACTTGAATAACACCTTCGAGGACTTCCCTTTGATGAAGAGGTGCAAGCAGAGGTGAGGTTGTGGCTGAGTCAACAAACTCAAACATTCTCAGTGACGGTATCAACGAACTGGTCTCTCGTTGGGAGAGATGTGTTCTTCACCAGCGTGTTGACAAATAATTACATGGGCATGAAGAATGAAGATAAAAAATATTAATAACGTCTTTTTTATTTATAAAGCTTGAAGAGATTTCACATAAATATTTGTAGGCTTTGCTTTTCAGCACACTCTCGTGGAAGAAATTATGGAAATATTATAAAATGTGGTATTGATACCCTGAAGTCAGAATCTAGACATCTGAAGTAGGCTTCTACAGCCATTAAAAAAAACAATGTACTGATTCGGAACATATTTACAAAGAGCACTCTACGACATTGCCCCCTGCAATGGCCCCTTGCCTAGCTTGCAGTTATCGTGTTCTTTCGCCCAGCACACAGACCCAAGCGACTGCCAAAAAGCGCAGGTGATCCAGCATATAAGAAAGGTAAAAGAACGGACCAGCAAAACTACAGAGCAATATCCCTAACTTCTATTTGTTGCAGAATCCTTGAACACATTCTCAGTTCGAATACAATTAACTTTCTTGAAGTTGAGAAGCTTATGTAAATGAATCAGTATGGTTTTAGAAAGCATCGCTCGTGCGAAACTCATCTTGTCCTTTTCTCACGAGATATACTGAAAACTATGAATGAAGGGCAACAGACTGATTTCATATTTCTGGTTTTCCGGAAAGCATTTGACGCGGCACCCCATTGCAGGCTATTAACGGACGAACGAGAATATCGATTAAGTTCACAGATATGTGAGTGGCTCGAAGACTTCTTAAATAATAGAAACCAGTATGTTCTCCTCGACGGCGACTGTTCATCAGAGACAAGGGTATCGTCAGGAGTGCCCCAGGGAATTGTGATAGGACCTCTGTTGTTCTCTACGCACATAAATGATTTAGCGGAGAGGGTGGGCAGCAGTCTGCGGTTTTTTGCTGATGCCGTGATGAACGGCAAGGTGTCGAAGTTGAGTGACTATAGGAAGCTACAAGACGACTTAGACAAAATTTCCAGTTGGTGTGATGAATGGCAGCTAGCACTAAACGCTGGCCGGTGTGGCCGAACGGTTCGAGGCTCTTCAGTCTGGAACCGCGCGACCGCTACGGTCGCAGGTTCGAATCCTGCCTCAGGCATGATGGATGTGTATGATGTCCTTAGGTTAGTTAGGTTTAAGTAGTTCTAAGTTCTAAGGGACTGATGACCTCAGATGTTAAGTCCCATAGTGCTCAGAGCCATTTGAACCATTTTTAGCACTAAATGTGGAAAAATGTAAGTTAATTGGTATGAGTAGGAAGATCAAACCTATAATGTTCGGATACAGTATTACTAGTGCCCAACTTGACTCAGTCAAGTCACTGAAATATCTGGGCGCAACGGGCCAAAGCGATATGAGGTGGAACGAGCATGTGATAACTGTGGTAGGAAGGGCGAATAGTCGACTTTATTGGGAGAGTTTTAGGAAAGAGTATTTCATGTGTAAAGGAGAACGCATATAGGACGCTGGTGCGACCTATTCTTGAGTACTGCTCGGGTGCTTGGGATCCGTGTCAGGTCGGATTGAAGGAAGACATCGAAGCATTTCAGAAGAGGGCTGCTAGATTTGTTACCGGTAGATTCGAACAAAACATAAGTGTTACGGAAATGCTTCGGGAACTCGAATTGGAATCCTCGGAGGGAAGGCGGCGTTCCTCTTCGGAAACGCTATTGAGAAAATTTAGAGAACCGGCATTTGAAGCTGACTGCCTAACTATTCTACTGCCGCCAACATACAGCGCGCGTAAAGACCACGAAGATGAGATACGAGAAACTATGGCTCATACGTATATGTCTGTGCTCCCGTACAGGCAGTCGTTTTTTCCCTCGCTCGGGGTATTTGCGAGTGGAACAGTAGGGGAAATGACAAGTAGTGGTGGAGGGTATCCTCCGCTGCGCACGTTACTGTGGCTTGTGGAGTTCCCATGCAGACTCAGATGTAGATATGTGATGTAGGTAGGTGATTTTCTTTTTTATTCATTGTTTTTTCGATTTCCGATAGAAAGGTAAGTTGATTGAATCTGGATCACAGTTCTGCCGTTGTGTTATAAGGATTGCAACGTTCAAAAAATCACATATTTATTAATCAATTACGTGAGAAAAAATAAGTTATGAAGTAAAACCGAATACACAAACATAAAAAAAAAAATTTCCATCACCTCGGTTCCGAGAGTTCCGGAACCTGTACAGAACATTGGAACAGAGATCAACATAAACATCATTTCCGCCCTTTTTATTGCTCATGAACACCACACATTGCATGTTGTACCACCATACAGCGAGGCCTTCAGAGGTGGTGGTCCAGATTGCTGTACACACCGGTACCTCTAATACCCAGGAACACGTCCTCTTGCTTTGATGGATGCCTGTATTCGTCGTGGCATACTATCCACAAGTTCATCAAGGCACTGTTGGTCCAGATTGTCCCACTCCTGAGCGGCAATTCGGCGCAGATCCCTCAGAGTAGTTGGTGGGTCACATCGTCCACAAACAGCCCTTTTCAGTCTGTCCCAGGCATGCTCGATAGGGTTGATGTCTGGAGAACATGCTGGCCACTCTAGTCGAGCGATGTCGTTATCCTGGAGGAAGTCATTCACAAGATGTGCACTACGGAGGTGCGAATTGTCGTCCACGAAGACGAATACCTCGCCAATATGCTCCCCATATGGTTGCACCATCGGTCGGAAGATGACATTCACGTATCGTACAGCCGTTACGGCGCCTTCCATGACCACCAGCAGCGTACGTCGGCCGCACATAATGCCACTCCAAAACATCAGGGAACCTCCACCTTGCTGCACTCGTTGGACAGTGTGCCTAAGGCGTTCAACCTGACCGGGTTGCCTCCAAACACGTCTCCAACGATTGTGTGGTTGAAGACATATGCGACACTCATTGATGAAGAGAACGTGATGCCAATCCGAAGCGGTCCATTTGCCTTGTTCTTGGGCCCATCTGTACCGCGCTGCCTAGTGTCGTGGTTGCAAAGATGGACCTCGCCATGGACATTGGGAGTGAAGTTGCGCATCATGCAGCCTGTTGCGCACAGTTGGAGTCGTAACACGACGTCGTGGCTGCAGGAAAAGCACTATTCAACACGGTGGCGTTGCTGTCAGGGTTCCTCCGAGCCATAATCCGTAGGTAGCGGTCATCCTTTGGGCGGCCTGAGCGAGGCATGTCATCGACAGTTCCTGTCTCTATGTATCCGCTCCATGTCCGAACAACATCGCATTGTTTCACTCCGAGACCCCTGGACACTTCCCTTGTTGAGATCCCTTCCTAGCACAAAGTAATAATGCGGACACGATCGAACCGCAGTATTGACCGTCTAGGCATTGGTGAACTACAGACAACTCGAGCCGTGTACCTTCTTCCTGGTGGAATGATTGGAACTGAACGGTTGTCGGAACCCCCTCTGCCTAATAGGTTGCTGCCCATGCGTGGTAGTTTACAGCTTTCGGTGGGTTTAGTGACGTCTCTGAACAGTCAAAGGGACCGTGTCTTTGATACAATATCCACAGCCAACGTTTATCTTCAGGAATTTTAGGAACTGGGGTGATGCAAAACTTTTCTTGATATGTGTATAATGTAGACAGCTGACGTCACTAAGATATGACATTGCGGTAAAATTTCAGAAGATGCATACACAATGAAACGATAAATGTGGCACTGGCGGGGAACAAACTGAAAGAAGTAATCCTAACGCCGGCGAGTTATTGAACCGCAATCGTGCTGTATTTCAATGGAAGAGTGGGGGCTCAGAGGTGAGGCGGTGATTGTGTAGTTGTCCGAATACGATTTATCAGTTACAGGGGCAGGTTTCGTTGTTGGGAAGCATAAGGTGATTTACATTACTTCGCGAAGGACGGACAAAACGGAGGAGCATGGAAAGTGAGATGTGAGTGTAATGGCGCTGCAGGATACCTCGACCGGTGATTGCAAAGTAGGACGTGGAGTGTTGGCAATTACGGTTTATATTTAATGAATCATCTACGAAGATCTGCAAAAAGAGTAGGAGAAGTCAGAAATTGACGAGTGGTTACATAGTGCAAACTCAGACAACAAAGATCTCAGAGGGTAAAGAGTGTTTAGACCAGACGAAACAATAACTGTCTGGGTGTCCTTTGGTCTGGGAGATCGCTACAACATATGAAATATTTATTCACTTTATTACATGAATGATAAAAAAGTTTACTAAATTTGATATAGTCCTTCGCCATGAGAGTGCCTGATAATGTACTGTCTGCAGCTCGTGGTCGTGCGGTAGCGTTCTCGCTTCCCGCGCTCGGGTTCCCGGGCTCGATTCCCGGCGGGGACAGGGATTTTCTCTGCCTCGTGATGACTGGGTGTTGTGTGATGTCCTTAGGTTAGTTAGGTTTAAGTAGTTCTAAGTTCTAGGGGACTGGTGACCATAGATGTTAAGTCCCATAGGTCTCAGAGCCATTTGAACCATTTTTGATAATGTACAACTGCCACTGACTATTAAAGGATCACTCTTTGCACTAATTAAAAAAAAGTCCACTTGAAGCATAAAGTTAAACATTTGTAAAAGTACATTTCCAACTAAGCCTTGAATAACTCTTTACTCCTACCCGATGATGTTGACTGTTCAGCTGAGGCCACGAACTGGGCAAAGCACTTCCATCCTTGGCTGTATTTTGGCCTCTGTGTGAGGGCGCTGCTGTGCTGAGTGGCCGTGTCTTCTTTAGCCTCTTCCAGTCATCGTTGCGGATTGCAGCGAGACATCGCTAGTGTCTGCTGTATCGATGTGCACTGCCGACTTCGGTGTGGTGCCTTGATCTTTGGACAATACTACAAACAGAATGGCTGTTTATATAAGATTTCAAAGGATGTATGAAATTATGGAGGCGCAGAAGTGTGGCTAACGGTAGAGGGGACATTAAATGCGGCCGTTAAGTAGTTTTGGTCACATTCATGTGTTTGTTGCATGGCTTAAAGATAGGCTATCAAGGTTAGTCCTGAACACTATGCTCTGTTAATGACGTGGACCAAGAACTGTAAACCTGTACAACTGCCGAGTGACTGGGCCGTTCTCAAACACCGTTGACAACTCCAGCATCATGTTCATACTTATTTAGAAGCGAACCATTTCCAATTTAATTAATCTAAAAGAAATACCAGTAAACACCACAAACTGCTGGAGAGCATTACAGATGTGATATTTTATAACGTAACGAGGGTTTCATGGTAGATTCGAAGATGGTATTTTGATTGTAGGTCTGTATGTAATGGTACATAAGATGCTTCGTTGCGTCTTTTTGCGAGATATAGTGTTCCTTGCTAGTGTATAACGTCATGACGTGTTGTTTGGCACAAGAGGAGGGGTTGTCTGTTCATACTCCCTTTGTCAGAAAAGTTTAGTGTCAGATTTGTTTTTTTAAAAATTAGAAATTTGCACTTACAAAGTAATGATCCTAGCTCCTCTCGAAGTATTCCCTTGGCTATATACAGTTGCCAACTGGAGGTGTTGGAAGTAAGCAGGGAAATTTTTAACTGCGATGCCTGTAAGCTCATTTGTCACAGCCAGATGGCTGTCTGTGATATCTTAACTGTCGCAAACGTTTCAAGACTTTGATGTAAAGGGTTTGGTTCACTGTTTGATTTGGAGAAACATACTCATGGTGAACTAATCCTTTACTGTCAACAATGCGATCAACATTGTCTTCGTCAGGAGATGGGTAGCTTGACACTTCCCGAAACGTCGCCATGTATATACGCTACCACCCGGCTCGATACCCGAGAAACCTTCATCAACAGCTTACGCCGGGAAAGCCTATAGCTACAAAAATATTGTCTATGTCGGCTTTTCATTCGCAGAAACAAGAAAAAATCGTAAGGCGAGAGGTCGGGCGAATATGGCGGATGTGGGATGGCAATAGCGGATGTCTGGACAGATACTCGGTAACAGATAAAGCAGTTTGGGGTCTTGCGCTGTCATGCAGTAGAAACCACTTCTGAGAATGCCTCAAATTATGGCGGCAACGTCGAATTACTCGTCGCCAACGAACAGACTTCGATGTAACGAGTTTGGTTCACTGTTTGAGCTGGAGGCACATACTCATAGTGAAATAATCCTTCACTGTCAACAAAAGCGATCACAATTGTCTTTGTTCTGTAAGACTGTTGTTCAACTTTTGATCGGCCTGCTACGTCTCACGGAGCATCACGTACTCCTCAACGGAATCTGCGACCGCAGAACTCTCCAGTGGCAGTTCTCGGCTGTATCTGACGCGCAAATCACACAGTTTCTTTACAAAAATTGACGCGCATCAAACAGGAGTGTTAACTCTGTCAGCGATTGTCGAGGTAGAGTGGAGAAAATCTCATAGAAGATTCTCGACTCGTCGACAGCTCGAATAGCGAATTGTTAGTAGAGAAACACTACATATGCTGTACAACGATCTGACATAAATACTAGTAGAAGTTGTCGTTAACTAAATTGAATCATCACGTCATTTCTAGTTTTAAACTGAATATACACTACTGGACATTAAAATTGCTACACCAAAAAGAAATGCAGATGATAAACGGGTATTCATTGGACAAGTATATTATACTAGAACTAACATATGATTACATTTTCACCCAATTTGGATGCATAGATCCTGAGAAATCAGTACCCAGAACAACCACCTCTGGCCATAATAACGGCCTTGATACGCCTGGGCTTTGAGTCAAACATTGCTTGGATGGCGTGTACAGGTACAGCTGCCCATGCAGCTTCAACACGATACCACAGTTCATCAAGAGTAGTGACTGGCGTATTGTGACAAGCCAAGTTGCTCGGCCACCATTGACCAGACGTTTTCAATTGGTGAGAAACCTGGAGAATGTGCTGGCCAGGTCAGCAGTCGAACATTTTCTGTATCCAGAAAGGCCCGCAGAGGACCTGCAACATGCGGTCGTGCATTATCCTGCTGAAATGTAGGGTTTCGCAGGGATCGAATGAAGGGTAGAGCCACGGGTCGTAACACATCTGAAATGTAACGTCCATCGTTGAAAGTGCCGTCAATGCGAACAAGAGGTGACCGAGACGTGTAACCAATGGCACCCCATACCATCACGCCTGGTGATACACCAGTATGGCGATGACGAATACACGCTTCCAATGTGCGTTCATAGCGATGTCGCCAAACACAGATGTGACCATCACGATGCTGTAACCAGAACCTGGATTCATCCGAAAAAAAATGACGTTTTGCCATTCGTGCACCCAGGTTCGTCGTTGAGTACACCATCGCAGGCGCTCCTGTCCGTGATGCAGCGTCAAGGGTAACCGCAGCCATGGTCTCCGAACTGATAGTCCATGCTGCTGTAAATGTCATCGAAATGTTCGTGCAGATGGTTGTTGTCTTACAAACGTCCCCATCTGTTGACTCAGGGATCGAGACGTGGCTGCGCGACCCGTTACAGCCATGCGGATAAGATGCCTGTCATCTCGATTGCTAGTGATACAAGGCCGTTGGGATCCAGCACGGCGTTCCGTATTACCCTCCTGAATCCAACGATTCCATATCTGCTAACAGTCATTGCATCTCGACCAACGCGAGCAGCAATGTCGCGATACGATAAGCCGCTCTCGCGATAGGCTACAATCTGACCTTTATCAAAGTCGGAAACGTGATGGTACGCATTTCTCCTCCTTACACGAGGCATCACAACAACGTTTCACCAGGTAACGCCGGTCAACTGCTGTTTGTGTATGAGAAATCGGTTGGAAACTTTCCTCATGTCAGCACGTTGTAGGTGTCGCCACCGGCGCCAACCTTGTGTGAATGCTCTGAAAAGCTGATCATTTGCATATCACAGCGTCTCCTTCCTGTCGGTTATATTTCGTGTCTGTAGCATGTCATCTTCGTGGTGTAGCAATTTTAATGGCCAGTAGTGTATTTAAAGTATAGTATACAATGTCAGTTTATGCATTCATAATGTCCATATTCTCGATGTTGTATTGACTACCATCATTCTGAAGTAGTGTACTTTATCACATAGGTTTCAAGATCGGTATTCGTTTCGTAATTTCCTTCGAATGGAAGAGAAGATTTTTTTCGAAGATGGTAACCATTATTGAAAAATGTATTTACCTGCAGGAAACAAACATAATGCACTTCATAAAGTCAAGAGATAGGAGTACATATTTCCATAACAGCAAAGACTTCCAGTGTGTAACTTGAGTTTACTTTGTGACATAGCTGGCAGTCACGATAAGATTCATGGCCTCTGGGGAAACATTCAGGTCTTCAGCCTGTGCAACAAGAATTGTAGAAGAAACATTATCTGTAATTAATAACATAGATTACTGCAAATAATATTTCTGTTAAATCAAGAAGGAAGACCTAGAATATTTTAGAAAACAAAAGCTGAAGAAAAAAGTGAAAGTCGCTGTATGCAACCAGCTACCATTCTCACTGTAGCTGACGGCGCTACAACTACGCTCTGGCTTCGACATGACAACTGAGCCCCATTTTTGTGTTGTGCATTGTGTAACGGCTACATTTACAAACGTCATTTCTTGACGTTTAACTATGACAAATTCTAACCAAAACGACGCGATTTTGATACCTGCTCATTGTGTCGTAGCACTGAAACGGTATATACTTCCAACAATTACATTGCATGGACCATGCGAAACGAAGACATTATTGTGAGTGGTTTCAGCGATTTGTTAGCCGATGTGGAGTCGGTCTTTTAGGTCGCACATTGATTCCAAAATTCACGAATTTAGTATCAGAAAATCACCACGTGTTAAGAGAAACATCCTTGCATTCAGAGAAAATAGGAGTGTGGGTTGCCATAACGTGAGAGCGAATTATGGGCTCCATCTCTTTACTGTCATTTCCAATGCCTATCGTTCCTAGATAATTTACGTATTTATTGCCCTTTGGGTTAAAAATGAGAGCAATCATTCATTTCTCCGACAAGACAACGCTACTACTTGTATGGCACACTTATAGGTGAAATCTTCGGAGACAGAGGAATTATGAAAGGTCCCTGGCCCCAAGCTCATCGGAAGCGACATTTTCACTGTACGTGTAGATAGCCTTTTCAATATCAGAACCCTTTAGAAATCCGAACTGCGTCTTTGACAGTAAGTTATTCGTGATAAGATGGTTATAAAGCCGATTGTACATTACCTTTTCTAAAAATTTTGAGAATGCTGGCAGACGTGAAATTGGATGGAAATTTGAAGCCATTTCTTTATCTCCCTTCTTAAACAGTGGCTTAACTTCAGCGTATTTCAACCATTCAGGAAATATTCCACTGATAAACGACTGGTTACACAGATAGCTTAATGTGTTGCTTAACTCAGAATCACATTCTTTACTTAACATTGTTGATATTTCATCATACCCACTAGATGTTTTTGATTTTAAAGATTTTATGATGGACATTACTTCTGCTGAGGTAGTGAGAGTGAAATTCGTATTATGGAAGTTACTTTAAATGTCTGGTCTGAGGTACCCCATGGAAGCCTCTACAGAACCTGACAACCCCATCTTTCCAGTAACAGTTATAAAGTGTTTGTTAAAAAGTTCTGCAACACTATACACATGTCACCAATGTATCATTTAATCTTAATGCTATTTGTCTCTCTTCATGTCAGGTTCTACCGATCTCCTTCTTCACTATATCCCATATTGTCTTTATTTTGTTATCTGATATGACTATCTTTTCCTTGTAACATATTTGCTTTGACGTCAGTATTACAGTTTTTAATATTTTGCAGTATTTCTTGTAATGTGCTATAGCATCAACATCAGAACTGTTTCGGATTGACAGATAGTTTTCTTTTTGTTTTACAAGATACCTCTATTCCTTGAGTAATCCATGGTTTCTTTGTGGACTTTGCTCAAACCTTGATTAGTTTTGGGGGAAAACAGTGTTCAGATAAGGTAAGCACATTATTAGCGAAAGTGTTATATTTTTCATTCATGCCATGAGCACTGTAAACATCACTCCAGTAAATGTCTCTGAGGAGTGTCCTAAAACAATCAATTTTTGGCTTCTTGATTACCCTCTTGAGTTCAGATTTAAATGTTTTATATCCTGTTCAATATTAATGTTTAACAGAAGGAACTCCATGTCATGGCCTGAGAGGCCAATGACTATTCGTTTTGTAGTATAATTTTGTTCATTGGAGTCTTCTATAAAGATATTATCAATGGCTGTTTGTGAGCAATTGGCTACCCTAGTTGGGAACTTTACATTGGGAATTAAGTTGAATGATAGTGTTACTAATTCAAATAAATTCTTATCGGGAGAGTCTTTAAGGAAAACTACAATGAAGTCATCAGCAACCATTGTTTCTTTGTTTTGGTTGTTAAATGGGCCAGTACAGCTTCAAGGTGGTTTATGAACAGATTGAAGTTATTTGCAAGTGCTCGATATACGCTTAATATTATGAATGATATTTGGGAAATTCTACTTCTGTTGTACATGTTTCCATATGCTGTTCTAGGCAAAATTTATGAATGTCTATGTTCTTAAATTTATGACAGTGCCTGATGAATGCGGCAACTCTTCCTTTCTCCATTTCTGCTCTACAAAAGTGAGATGCCAACAAAAATGCTGTAACATTTAAAAGTTCTATACCAGTGGTCACATGATGTTCAGAGAGACAGGTCAACCTGTACTCTTCACAGTTCTCGTAATTCCGATGGAAATTAGATAAATTAGCACTCGAAATGAAACCAAGTAACGAACAAACAAGAGTGGAGTATCAGTAACAAGCCAGTGCGAAACTTTCCGCGGCCGTGTTACCGTGTAACTTACGTCTGCTGCAGAATGAATTCTCCCCTTCGTAATCCCCGACAGCGTGCGTTTTCAATTATCGAGAGATCGCCACTCGTGGCGGCTGTTGCACGGTGGCTGTGGAAGCGGCTTACAAGGCCCTTGCCGCGTTACACGGCGCCGCCACGCTTCTGAAATTAAGAGTGGCGGTGCGCGGGCGTATCGCATACGAGAACAGGTTCCCCGCTGCCCGAGGAATGCCGCCACATTAGCGCAGCCTCATTACATGCCACACCGGCGCCGAACCACTCGTAATGGCCGTTTTATCAGACACGCACAGCACAAAAGTAGAGTTCATACTGGTCGCTCGGATTTACAGGCAACTCGATACATTTCATCTTGAACCACCGTGTGCTGCTTATCTTCGAAACTGCGTGACCACCTTCTGTTAAACAAGTCAAATTACTTACGTATTACGCACTAGCTGACAGAAAACCATGAAGCACACAGAAGACAAGGTCGGGTGTCAATCCAACTCCCTCCACGTACGCACCTTCGGCTGCTATGTAGATGATTACAGTTGCAATGTTCTGTGACAAATAAACGGCCAACAGAGTACATTAGTGTTGTACGTGTTCATTTTTGTTACCAGACCTGGTAGGGTAAACAAGAAGCGTGAACAACATCAGATATTAAGCGATCACTGTGAAAGACACAGCGACTCTGCACATCGTGTGAGACAACCTTATCAGAACCTGACGCTGCTGGAAACAGATCTCACTGTGGGGCTCAATTTGGCCGGCTAGTAGAATCGAGCAATATCCAGATTTGTGGGGCATTCGAATGTAACAGCAGCCCGATGTTGGACTGTATGGGAAAGTGAGGGCAGGCATATTATTGCTCGAGCGTTTGGGATCCCCATCAGGTCGGATTGAGGGAGGACATAGAATCAATTCAGAGGCGGGCTGCTAGATTTGTTACTGGTAGGTTTGATCATCACGCGAGTGTTACGGAAATGCTTCAGGAACTCGGGTGCGAGTCTCTAGAGGAAAGGAGGCGTAATTTTCGTGAATCGCTACTGAGGAAATTTAGAGAACCAGCATTTGAGGCTGACTGAAGTACAATTTCACTGCCGCCAATTTACATTTCGCGGGAAGTCCACAAAGATAAGAGAGATTAGGGCTCGTACAGAGGCATATAGGCAGTCACTTTTCCCTCGTTCTGTTTGGAATTGGAACAGGGAGAGAAGATACTAGTTGTGATACGAGGTACCCTCCACCACGCACCGTATGGTGGATTGCGGAGTGTGTATGTAGATGTAGATGTAGATGTAGATGTAGATATTCATGTCTTGTTCGAAAATTACCTTGAGCAGAATAACTAGAGAACCAGTTCGAGAGGGTAACGTCTTAGACCTCCTGGCAACAAACAGACCTGAACTTATCGAATCAGTTAACGTAGAGGAAGGTGTCAGTGATTATAAGGCTGTGACAGCATCTATGACGACGGGTCCTACACGGAATGTTAAGAAAGCTAGGAAGATATATTTGCTCAGCAAGGGTGACAGGGTACAAATTTCAGAATACCTCAGCAGTCAGCATCAAATATTCGGTGATGAGGACGAAGATGCGGAAAAATTTCAAAGGCTTCGTTCAAAATGCCCCAGACAAACAGGTTCCGAGTAAGAGTTTAAGTGACGGGGAAGATCCACCATGGTTTAATAGCGATGTTAGAAAAGCGCTGCATAAACAAAGAGCACTTCATCTCAGATTGAAGAAAAGGAAAAAACTAGCTGACAAACAAAAGCTGAACGTTGCGAAAATGAGCTAAGGAGAGCAATGAGAGAAGCGTTCAATGATTCTGAAAGTAAGACGTTGTCAACCGACCTGAGTAAAACCCCAAGAGATTTTAGTCGTATGTAAAATCAGTAAGTGGGTCAAAATCATCTGTTCGTTCTCTCGGCGACCACACCGGCACCGAAATGGAAGATAAGATAGAGAAGACCGAAATACTGAATTCGGCCTTCCGAAGTTATTTCACCGCGGAAGTCCGCAACACTGTCCCTCCTTTCAATCGTCCTGCGAACGTCGAAATGCCAGATATTGAGATAACCGATCGCGGAACTGAAGAGCAGCTGCAATCGCTTAGTAGTAGAAAGGCGTCAAGACCAGACATCTATAAGATTCTATAAAGATTATCCGAAAGATCTTGCTCCGCTTCTGGCAGTAATTTATCGTAGATCGCTTGAGCAACGAAAGGTACCTAACGACAGGAAAAAACGCAGGTCATTCCCGTTTTCAAGAAAGACCGTAAGACAGATCCATACAATTATAGACCTATATCGTTGTCGTCAATCTGTTGTAGAATTATGAAATGAATTATGCTAAATAATTACGACGTTTTTGTAAAATTATTATCTCCTCTATAAAAATCAACATGGATTTCGCAAACAGCTCGCTCTGTTCCTCCATGAGATCCACAGCGCAGTGGACATCGGCGCTCAGGTTGATGCCGTGTTCCTTGATTTCCGTAAGGCCTTTGAACCGTCCCGCATTGCCGTTTAATGAAAAAAATACGAGCTTACGGTGTACCGGTGCAGTCTTGTGATGGGATTCAAGACTTTTTTTGCAGATATAACTCAACACGTCGTTCTTGACGCAACAAATTCGACAGATGTAAAGCTAATATCAGGAATACCACAGGGATGTGTGATAGGACCGTTCCTCTTTACAATATATATAAATGATCTAGTAGAAAGCGTCTGATGCTCTTTAAGCCTACTCGCAGATGATGCAGTTGTCTATACCAAAGTAGCAACGCCAGAAGATAGTAAGAATTTGCAGAACGACCTACAGAGAATTGATGATTGGTGCAGGCTCTGGCTGTCGACCGTGAACTTAAATAAATGCAACATATTGCACATGCACAGGAAAAGAAATCCGCTACTATACAGTTACACTATTGATGACAAACAGCTGGAGACAGCGTCTGCCGTAAAATATCTAAGCGTACCTATCCTGAGCGACCTTAAGTGGGATGACCATATAAAACAGATAGTGGGAAAAGCAGACACCAGACTCAGATTCGTCGGAAAATTCTTAAAGAAATGTAATTCATTCACGAAAGAAGTGGCTTATAAGGCGCTTGTTCCCCCGATTCTTGAGTATTGTTCATCTGTCTGCGATTCCTATCAGGTAGAACTGATAGAGGAGATAGAGAAGATCCAACGAAGAGCGGTGCATTTCGTCACGGGATTGTCACCTGAATCAGTGTGTCAACATTTTGCTTGTGAAACACGGTGTTTGCTGTCACAGGCCGTCCAACTCTTGGTTTGTCACGCACGTCAGATGTTCCCGAGTCAACATCTTTAAACTTACTCGCCCAACGTCGCACATTACTCACATCAACCCAAAGACGGCTTTCATTCCCTGATGAGTCTCCTTTGGGGTGCTATCAAGAATCCAATGACTGCACGTTGCTTAAATCGCATTTACCGATCGTCTGCGCAGCGTTCCGTACTTAACACTGTAACAACACAACCGTTCAATGCTAAGGCTTCTCACCAACAGCTGGAGCTGTAGGGAAGAGGCTACGGAACAAGCCAGTACCTGCCGCATACCAATGGTGCCAACTGTTGAAGAGTTACGAAGATGGAGGCATTACTTTTCAGTCAGCCCTCTAAGTACCAAGAAAAAGGTTTTTTTAATCCATCTTCCATGTGACTTTGCTTTGACGTGGCATACTTTCATAACAAGCAAGTTACAGTGTGAAAAGTATTTAACCACCAATAAGATGTTTCCCGTCATTTTCTCACAACAAATGGTACCAAGAAACGACGAGTTTTCGAGCGATTAATTTTCTGGTGCTTTGAAACGGCGTATATCCATAGGGCGCAAGTTATAATACAAACTGAAAGCCAATACTGTGTCTCCAGACTCTGAACTGAAAGGAGATGGCGTGCATGTGACGTAGGCAGGGTTCTTTTATCCCACTGGTCTAAGTCCAAATACATCTGATATTTAGGTAGCTACATGTTCCATGGTCACTTTGCACGATAGATCGTAATGATGTGGAACGAGTCATTTTACAGTCACATCGCAAATTAATTTGTACTTACGTCGCATTCTGAACATTTGTTCGTTTTTTTTCT
The DNA here is from genome assembly GCF_021461385.2 of Schistocerca piceifrons. Lineage (NCBI taxonomy): Eukaryota > Metazoa > Arthropoda > Insecta > Orthoptera > Acrididae > Schistocerca > Schistocerca piceifrons. The sequence continues at coordinate 518,735,722 of NC_060139.1, read as the reverse complement.
TTCTTCTTCTTTTTTTCCAAAAGAAAGAAGGTATAGAGATGTGAATTAGCAATTCCTACCCTTGTGCTTGATACTGCTCTACACATTCTAAAATACTCCCCAACTTGATACTGCTCTAAAGGTTAGAAAAGACTCCCCAACGTGCTTTTTCCACGCTGTGTCGTCAGAAACTCGACACGCTCAACGTTGATGTTGGAATCCACGGTCCGTGTGACAACGGCTTTGCTCTAAACGTGCCCCTCGCCAAGGATGCAGACCCGTTGGTCAGTATTAAGCTATGTGGGACAGGACAGTTACCTTGGCTTCCAAGGGACCCGTGGTAATAATGCAAAGCTGCAGACTACTGAAATTTGTTGTGATCACCTGCATCCCTTCATGATTGATGGCATCTACTTGCAGGATAACTGTCCGTGTAGCAAGGCCATCATCGTGTTACAATGGCTTGTGGAGCATGATAATGAACTCACGTTGATGTCTTGGCCGCCAAATTAGCCTGTTCTGAAAAAAAAAATGGAACACACCTGGGACGCTGTAGGGAGCAAGCAAGCTTCGCGCCCATAATTTTCCGGAATTGCGTGACCTCAGCGTAGACATCTGTCGTCTCACCTCCGGAAAGCTACCAAGGACTTCTCGAAGCCTTGCCACGCAGAACTGCTTCTGTACTGCGTTCTAAAGGTAGATCAACACTCTGTTAAGCCCTTGGTCATAATGTTTCGGTTCAAATGGTTCAAATGGCTCTGAGCACTATGGGACTCAACTTCTGACGTCATCAGTCCCCTAGAACTTAGAACTACTTAAACCTAACTAACATAGGGACATCAGACACATCCCTTCCCGAGGCAGGATTCGAACCTGCGACCGTAGCGGTCTCGCGGCTCCAGACTGTAGCGCCTAGAACCGCACGGCCACTCGGCATAATGTTTTGGCTCATCAGTGTACGTCATCTAGAGACTTCTGTGTGCAGCAGTTCGTGTCATCTCACTATTGCAGGGTCTACCCATAATCTGAAGATCAATACTGGGTCGAAAAACGAAAATAAACTCGAATGTACTTACTGCGTCTGTTTCCGAAAGTCATTTCATTTCTCCACCGTTTGTGATTAACGCCCTCAAGTACATTAATTCCAATTATGAGGTTTCGTCCTTCCTTAATGTTTCTGTAAATCTATCCCAAGATAAATTCAAGTAGTTAATGTTCTTCCTAGGACTACTATTTTTTGGTTTTATTCTTGTTCTTTCTTTCTTGCTTGTCTGGTTTGGACTGTAACACATTGTTCCAGCTTCCTTACCGCCCTCTTCGTGTTCACAGAGATCTTTGTCCTAGGTGGCATGCTTTCGAATTCTTGTTTCCAGCATTCACGTAATATTCTCTCCATTTAACTTTATTCCTTGTTTGTTCTGTTATTGATAACATGCCTAGTTCTTTTCTGATGTAGTCTTTTCTGTTGTAACTGTTGTGGTGCAAAGTTTTATCAGTATGACGAATTTGTTTTCAAAGTGTGTATCTGACGAAGGTCCTTCGTACTCGGAGACTAGCACACTGGCAAACTTAATAACTGAGGAACTATTACCAATTTTAAGGTTCTCGTTTCTTGCTTTCCTTTTAAGAGTGTTTGCAGTTTTGCCGAATATCCTCTGGCAGGTGTAATTTTTGTTATTAAAACTTTGTCTTTCTTAAATTATACCATACCCAAAATACTGCGAATGTAACATTTAATCCATTGTTATCAATGACGACCTTTCATGGAAGCAGATCGTTTGCCAAGAACGCCAGTACTTCAGTAATACTAGATGACATTTTAAAATTATAATTCTAACTTACTCGATGTAGTTTGTACAGTTTCATTTCTTGGTTGTCCTTTTTTAATCTGAATTCTTGTTCGATATTGAGCATAGTTTGCTCAAATGTGTCTGGTTTCATATGTTCATAGCCTCAGGGGCATTTTCGTTCCTCAAGATTCTCACTAAATTGTCGTCATAGATTTCAATAGCGTGTTACCTTAAGTAAGTCTTTATCCCAAAATCTATACTTCTTCTTCTGTTAGCATATGTATTATACTTAGCTTTAATTTTTGTATGCCCAATATATCATATTATCTCTCACAGCACATTTCTGTCTACACATTCGAATGCTTTCGTGAGCTCTTCAGGCCCCATACTTAATCCCCAACCTTACTGCATTTCTTGTTTTATGGAGAAAACATTCTCGCTGGATGATCTCTCCCTCTCAGGAAGCAATTTTTTCGTTCTTCTTTCTGAAAGAGGGAATTGCTATCGCAATGCTCTAGCCTTCCGATAGTTTATGCATTTCCCAGTAAATGTTAAGTAGCCGTAACTTTGAAACCACCCAATACCACGATAAGTTACGTATGGACCACGGCTATTCCGAAGTACGTGCAGAATAATATTTTAATGCGCTACTCACCGCCTTCAAATAGATAGTTCGCGAGAGCGCTGCTATTTTGGAAAGAAAATGTGCGTGCTTTTACGCAACCTGTAATAATTTATTTGGTTCTCAGAGTGCTACTGGTCACTGTGTACCAAACTCCATAAAGTAACTGAGATATTGTTAAGCTCGTTGGATGGAATATTTTTCATTATTTATTATTCGTTATTTGCAAGGCAAAACTGGAGCTAATCTAATTTACTGTTAAGCGGCCAAACTTGAAACATACTGAACTCATTCAGTATTCTAAATATTAATAAATGGAATCTATTTTTACTCTGTTAACTCTGAAACTAATGGAAGATCAAAATAGAGAAATCTCTCATATTTACACTTAATATTATGACATGCATTTCTAATTATAAAATACCGTCAGCGTAATGGCCGACCAAATGCTGCAAGGGGAGATGAGCTCCCTACAACACGAAGTTCTGAAAATAAATTTGTTAATTATAATTAATGATTACTATCACGAGAGGTGCCCACTAAATCAATAAGTACATTTTGCTAAATTACAGCCAAAGTTACGTTAAATACCAGACTGCTATACAATGGCGGCCTTTCGATAGACGAAACAAAATAGGAGAGAGAGTTCAATAAAACAATAGTGTCTGGTCATGTTCATTTTCATTACACAGAGATTATAGCCTAAAAAAATGTTCTTTGCTAATCACATCGCTGTTCGTCAGCTTTGGTGGTAATAAGTACACTATTTAATATTTATTATACACCGTTCACACGTGCGCAGTCTTGAAATAATTTATAGTTCACACGTCACAAAAGCAAAACTTTTTTTTTTAAATGTCAATTTATGTGACGTACCGTCACACTACAATAAAATCGTTCGTAACTTATCCCCAGTCCAGGCGAAATACTCTTGAGGATAGAGATAAATTACGCTGCGCCTCCTCTTAAAACTTGCTGTATAATGCCAGCACGAACTATGCCCTGTAATAAGTCCATCCAACTCTTGTATCACCGCGCGGGGTTAGCCGAGCGGTCTTAGGCGCTGCAGTCACGGACTGTGCGGCTGGTCCGGACGGGGGTTCGAGTCCTCCCTTGGTCATGGGTGAGTGTGTGTTTGTCCTTCGGATAGTTTAGGTTAAGTAGTATGTAAGCTGAGGGACTGATGACCTTAGCAGTTTAGTACCATAAGATTTCACACACATTTGAACATTTGAACTCTTGTGGCAGACGTTACAAGAGTGGCGTTGTGCATGAGGGTGTAGTTTATTGCTGAAATTCCGAGAGCGAACATTACCGCAAGAGTCAACCAATGTACTGCTCCCTCCTACATATAATTCGAAAGATTATCACGGAGATAAAATTCGAACTGTTCGCGCTCAGATAGAGGGTTAGCAACAACCGTTCTTCCTTCACACCAATCGTGACTGCTACAGGAGAGGGAGCAAGTGACTGTGGTTCACAGAGTACCCTCCCCCCCCCCCCCCCACATGCAACAACGTCGCTCACATATCACAGCTGCAGACGCAGAATGCCCTTAAACTAAAATTTTTCGTGTTGTCGAATCTGCGGGCCCTGCGGTCCCGAGTGTCGGCAGTCACAGCGGCAGGCGCTCTGTTGAAGTCAGCCGGCCAGCCAAGCGATTCTCTGTCTGAGTAGAGACGCCGCTGCCCCCAGCAGCGCCGGCAACTGGTTCCCTGGGCCGTTTCTTGCGCCGCTCCTTGCTTCCGTAATTATCTTATTACTCTTCCATTTTATTTTTTCCGCCCACTCTGCTCCTCCAATCTTCTCTTATTTTTCCCTACTCTGCAAGGAATGATTCAGGAGACCACCTGAATTACTACGCAGCCGAGGCACAAATCATAAACCGGCTCCCAGCTGGATGCACGCGCTGTTCCGTGACCTTATCCTAGCCTTGCCCTGCCCTGTCTGTGGCGGTCCGCAGCGCTTTATGCAGCCACCAGAAATGTCGCGTATCATTTTACGTCTTGTGACGCAGACCCACATTCAGTTCCTTCGGCGTGAAAGGGATACTAACAGTAGTAGTACTGTAAATTACAGAATCTGTCGTTTATGAATGCAACAATATGCACACAAACCCACCATATCGCTATACATATTTAATAGACGAACACAAACGGATCCAAACGAACCTGCTCCTACGGAGCAACATTTATGCCGTCGGTTTGCAAAACGATGTGATAGCTCACCGACGTACGGGCGTTGGTCTGTAAGCTTTCTAACTCTGATATGGGTTTTGACGCCTTCCTGCATTTATTTATGTAAATTCCACGCTTGTTCTTCATTTACGTTGTGATATCCTATAAACAGACCCTTAAAAAACCAAAACACACAGAGCGGAAATTAAGCGCTTCACGGACAGGCACTATAGTTTCTCTCCCTTGTTGAAGAATCCAAGACGAGTTGATTTTTCCTTTTTGTATTTCATCTCACTAAATTGGTTTCTGGTGGGATACTGATCTTCATTGTGTTACAGTCCAAAAATATCTTCATGAATGAGTGCACCTAGCGTGTGCTAGTGAAAGGGAGTAAGGCCGTTAGGATGAAATAGTGATGGGTGGCCATGATTTTTGCAAATGCCAATATCAAACACTAGTACACAAAAAAGCACAGGGAAGTTTACATATATTGGGAAATTTACATATATTTCTTTATACATCCATAAAAAAACAAAATAAGACTTTAAATACAGTATTTCAGTGCCTGTCGCCGACGTGTGGAAGTTTGAGCCTGGCCCTTAGTCGTACTTCGATAGCCAAATGGTGCCGGCCCGGTAGCTCAGCGTGCTCGGTCACAGGTTTAGCTGCCTTCTGTAATAAAAAAGCGAGTGAACGGATCGACGAAGAACCTGAACGGGTTTCAACGGACGTCCGCCCCGAACGAATTCAACGAACAATACGGAACAAAATGAGATCAACAAAAAGGAAGAAAAAAAATGTAAGGCGACCGCCCGCGACAAGCGAGAAACACGGGTTCGTGTCGCAGTCTGGCACAAATTTTCACTGTCGTCAGTCCGTTATACAGCTGTTGGTTGTCCATTCTCGCAACTGCGAATACATTTCTTGTATAAAATAAGACGTCGTTTACGAAGTCAGACCCAGTTTCAAACTAACTACGAGTTCTTTTAAAATTATGTAACACTTGGTCATTTCACCCATGTGGGAGGGTTAGTTAGCCAGACACGCAAGGGATAGATGGTCAGCTGGCAAAACACCTTAGAAACAGAGGCGAAACCGTATTAAAAGAGTATCCAATAATGTTAACATATTTTTATTCAACTACTTGTTACAAGTAAATTTTGCAGAAAAAATTATAGGAAATCATACAATCCTTCCTCGTTGGGTATACCCATACAGGAACCTGAACCCATTGCAGTTTTTAAATCACAACCAATGTTTATATTTCGGTCTAGGGTTTTTCGTGGAATGTTTAACTGTATAGAAACTTTTCTAACTGAATAACTATCATTTTTTTTTACTTTATTAATGGGACTTCGAAGTCTTCTTCTCTTCATCTGCCTTTACTAGAACCAAAAATATCAGTTCTCGTCAAAGCCCAAAAGTAAACAAACTTTTACGGGGTGGCTAACCATTACAAAGATGATATGGACATTTCTTCCAGTGGGCACGTAGAGATGGCCATAGCACGTCATCAGACATGGTGGACGAGAACGCAAAGACAAACAACATGATGCTATGCAGCTAGAACTGTACGTACCTGAAACGTAAGTTTCCGTAACTGCTCACCGTCTAATTCACGAATAAATGAAAAAATATTGATGTGCCATTTAATTTGGAGGTATACTAAACACTAAAATCATGACAAATTCTTAGTTCTTGTTGAAATGAAGAGTAAAGGGAATTTGGAGATGTACTAAACACTAAAATCATGACAAATACATAATTCTTGTTGAAATGAAGAGTAAAGGGAAGTATCAACGTATCAGTTGCGACAAAGTCTTACTATCAACTGACAGGGTAGTTGGAGGACCACAGCCGTCGGCCGTCTCCCCCGTATTGCTATCCATCCGTTACCCTAAGATTATACAGCATGTCAGTACGATAATTTGGCCTTGTTTCACCGAGAGATGGAGCAGGAGTTAAAGACACTAGACTCGCATTCAGGAGAACGGCTATTCAAGCTTCCGCCCAGTCAACAAGATTTGCATTTTCAGTGATTTCCGTAAATCGCTTAAGGCAAATGTCGCCATGATTTTTATGACAAGGATAACGCTTATTTTCGCCATTAGTCATCCCCCATCTCTAATGGTCTACATTTGTAACGCGCCTATTGTCGTGATATCAATTTACTCTGTAAGCCAACTCGGCGACCTGGTCGCTATGAGATGATGTTTAATAGAGAGACAGCTGAGAGTACACCCATGTTCCACAATGGGGGAAATACTACGTTTAATCTTTGTGAAAAAAAATATGGTGCAGAAAGCACCATGTGTATCACTGGACACCGCTTTGAGCATTACGACCGGTGGACTAAGCATCTGGTCACCAACAGCGGATGGCGCGCGTGAACGAACACACAATCGCGACGGCTGAACATTGAACTTAAATAAAACATTAAAATATAAAAAAGTTCTATGTTGGTTTTGGTCATGTATTGAGGTATACAGCGCCAAGATGTAATTCTCAGTTTCTTCTTGGAATATAGTGGGTGTTTTTTAGTGGAGCAAATGGTTCAAATGGCTCTGAGCACTATGGGACTCAACTGCTGAGGTCATTAGTCCCCTAGAACTTAGAACTAGTTAAACCTAACTAACCTAAGGACATCACACACATCCATGCCCGAGGCAGGATCCGAACCTGCGACCGTAGCGGTCTCGCGGTTCCAGACTGCAGCGCCAGAACCGCGCGGCCACTTCGGCCGGCCCTTAGTGGAGCATTGATGTATTCGTTACAAGAAAATACAGCAGTGTAGATTTTGAATTCTGCTAAAAGTGATTATTAGTTTGGATTTAGATGACTTCTGTGAAACTTCCTGGCAGATTAAAACTGTGTGCCAGACCGAAACTCGAACTCCGGACCTTTGTCTTTCGTGGGCAAGTACTCTACCATCTGAGCTACCCAAGCACGACTCACGCCCCGTTCTCACAGCTTCACTTCCGCCAGTACTTCGTCTTCTACTTTCCAAACTTCACAGTAGCTCTCCTGCTCTTCTGTTGAATGATTACGACGTACCTATACGCTATCGTGATTTGACCTCAACCTTAATTAGAGACGTCGCTGATATAGAACTGAGAACAATTTACAATGTCAGTGGGGTTACTCTTTGATCTGGCGAACTTCTCGCGTACTGTCATAGCTACGAATTTTTCCCCTCGACTTCTGGTTAGTCAAATATCAAAGAAACAAGTCAGAGTTAATTAACGATTAGTAATATCGTAATAGTTAGGAGACTTCTATTAAAGGCCCGTTTTGTGTGGCTTCTCCCAGAATCGGAGACTACGTCTCGAAGCAGCCAGGTTTCCTCAGGCCAGTCGGTTCATCGTGCACTCGCTCCTGAGGAACATAAGAGCCTGTATAATATGGAAATCTACACATATTCTATAAATAGTTTTCTATTTTGCCTATGAATTTTGAGCTAGGCCTAGTTTAGTGATCTTCTTTTATACCTTACAATAACAAAAAATGATTTCTTGCACCGTATCCCTAGTAGTGGCTCTGTACAACTATTAATGCAATCAAATTTTCACAGCGAACCTTTGAAAATGAGTGACACAGCTGAAGCCGACTTGGTACATTTCAGTTCTAACAAAAAAGAAAGTGGTATGCTACTATTTCTCCGGAAGTTAATCTAATGACGGTTGCCGAGTTCTAAAACAGTAACGTAGATAAAGTAAGCTCTCGTCTTAGATCCGGGTGACGTGCTGACAGGACCTGTGTCCATATATATAAACATTTGCCAAATACATGTCTGTCAACGTCAACAGGCAGCAAACAGCAGGAATAACGCCGAGAAAAAGAGGACAGTCTCACAATTTAATAGAGATAACTCTACGTTTCTCGTCTCGATGTTTTCTACGGATACCATTTCTCAATATTCACATGCTTCCCACACAGAAAGCTTACTTTACTCTTTTGCGCGTTCTTTGGAGAAGTACGAGCTAATTACCTTTATGGCAACTTCCTGTTTCTTAAAGCTCTTCTTTTTTTGGAGTGAAGCAATTTAGTCTTGTTTCTGTCCTTAATTATTTTCAGTCTACACATAGATCTTTCAAGATCAGAATTTTTGTAAAAGGATTTTTAATAAACTTCAGTACCTATATTTCTCGAACGAGGTGGAACAATTTATCCCCTTACATCAACGGACACCAAAAGACACATCCTACATTGCTTCCTGTTTTCAATTTTGATCTGTCATTGTTAATTAGAAAATGGATTGCCCATTTAAATTGCAAGACAACATAAAATTTAAACGTATGAGACAGCTTTGGTGAAAATAGTCGAAACTCCAAATGTTTAGGAGAGCTCCGCCTGGTGCCTACATCTGTGAAATGATTTCGCGCCATATTACTGTAGCATCATTGGTGGAGACTCACAATCAATTCTTCCTTATGATAGCATATTTAAAATGCTAGTTTTTTAAAGGAAGTCTTACGTTGTACAACCAAGAATCTCAAAACGATATACACTCCTGGAAATGGAAAACAGAACACATTGACACCGGTGTGTGAGACCCACCATACTTGCTCCGGACACTGCGAGAGGGCTGTACAAGCAATGATCACACGCACGGCACAGCGGACACACCAGGAACCGCGGTGTTGGCCGTCGAATGGCGCTAGCTGCGCAGCATTTGTGCACCGCCGCCGTCAGTGTCAGCCAGTTTGCCGTGGCATACGGAGCTCCATCGCAGTCTTTAACACTGGTAGCATGCCGCGACAGCGTGGACGTGAACCGTATGTGCAGTTGACGGACTTTGAGCGAGGGCGTATAGTGGGCATGCGGGAGGCCGGGTGGACGTTCCGCCGAATTGCTCAACACGTGGGGCGTGAGGTCTCCACAGTACATCGATGTTGTCGCCAGTGGTCGGCGGAAGGTGCACGTGCCCGTCGACCTGGGACCGGACCGCAGTGACGCACGGATGCACGCCAAGACCGTAGGATCCTACGCAGTGCCGTAGGGGACCGCACCGCCACTTCCCAGCAAATTAGGGACACTATTGCTCCTGGGGTATCGGCGAGGACCATTCGCAACTGTCTCCATGAAGCTGGGCTACGGTCCCGCACACCGTTAGGCCGTCTTCCGCTCACGCCCCAACATCGTGCAGCCCGCCTCCAGTGGTGTCGCGACAGGCGTGAATGGAGGGACGAATGGAGACGTGTCGTCTTCAGCGATGAGAGTCGCTTCTGCCTTGATGCCAGTGATGGTCGTATGCGTGTTTGGCGCCGTGCAGGTGAGCGCCACAATCAGGACTGCATACGACCGAGGCGCACAGGGCCAACAGCCGGCATCATGGTGTGGGGAGCGATCTCCTACACTGGCCGTACACCACTGGTGATCGTCGAGGGGACACTGAATAGTGCACGGTACATCCAAACCGTCATCGAACCCATCGTTCTACCATTCCTAGACCGGCAAGGGAACTTGCTGTTCCAACAGGACAATGCACGTCCGCATGTATCCCGTGCCACCCAACGTGCTCTAGAAGGTGTAAGTCAACTACCCTGGCCAGCAAGATCTCCGGATCTGTCCCCCATTGAGCATGTTTGGGACTGGATGAAGCGTCGTCTCACGCGGTCTACACGTCCAGCACGAACGCTGGTCCAACTGAGGCGCCAGGTGGAAATGGCATGGCAAGCCGTTCCACAGGACTACATCCAGCATCTCTACGATCGTCTCCATGGGAGAATAGCAGCCTGCATTGCTGCGAAAGGTGGATATACACTGTACTAGTGCGGACATTGTGCATGCTCTGTTGCCTGTGTCTATGTGCCTGTGGTTCTGTCAGTGTGATCATGTGATGTATCTGACCCCAGTAATGTGTCAATAAAGTTTCCCCTTCCTGGGACAATGAATTCACGGTGTTCTTATTTCAATTTCCAGGAGTGTATTAATCAGTTAGTCACTGTCTGCCAAAGCTCAACCGTTTCTCTTTTACCGTTATAAACAATACATTCGTGGCATTACTCTTCAGTAATCCAAGACATATTATAAATTCGCACTGAACCACATTTAACTTCCTTAAGCCGGAGCTATGATACGAGAAAATGTCTGTCTTAATTTGTTGTAGATATTTTGTGTGTTCTATAAATAACAAGAAAAACCATTAAAACGTCGGGGAGCGTCGTCCACCACACTCTCAACACGGATAAAACAATATTAAATACGTATTCGCAGTTTCTAATTACGTTATTGAGCTAGGTACTCCCATGTGTCTGGTTTGCACTTGTAGTTCGAATCATATGGAGTCAAGAACAAAAAACGAGCAGTGTTAGTCTCTTTTGTCGAAAGTAAACTCCTGATACTGGTAACTTCAAGTGAAAAGTAATTTGTTAAGTTTCTTCATTGTTCTGGTTGACACTCACTTTTGCAGACAGTATAAATGAAGACATTATCTGTATAGTTAAGAATACGGGCATACACGTAGAGGTCCTAAATAAATAATGGGCTCATTATTTCTGCCTGTGACCTCCTGCAGACTATATCCCACAATCTACGAAATCTTAGTAAACAAAGGTACCTCACCGAAGAGCCTCTACCTTGTCTGCTCTTAAAAATCACCATACGTCTGGATTCAGAAAATTTAGTTTCAGATTGCAGTAAATTCTACAGCTGTAAATGCTTTGAACAACCTTGTTACCCTTTAGATAACATATTTGGTAAAAAGATCTCTACAAACATTCAAGCCTGCACTTATTACATTTGATATTTCGAAGTCTCACAGTTGAGCGGTTCTCTTCCAATTAGGCCATGAAATGAACAACGTTTTAATTTCAGGCCATCCTTGCGTAGTTAGTGGTTCAGTCACCAAGACAGTCACGGAACCAAGCTGCATTTCGACAAGTAGATACCAGCACAATTAACTCACTGTCCATTCCAAACACATTTTAACTTCTCACACTGTCATACGACGCTGGACGCTGAAAAGAAAGTGGAACTATTATTCAAATGAAAAGACAGTAGACATTGACATTACGAGGCAGCAGCATCGTAACTCTTGCCATATTAGCCTGAGCACATAGGCGGCAGTACATTTAAGAGACATGTCATTACAAGCTAGTCATAAATGTAATTGTACATGAATATCTAGCAGGCAGACGCCCAGGAACAAGTCATATATTTACCAACGGCTCAGACAGCAAGCATGAAGAATACGTAGTTACTGCAGTATTGTTCGATCGCCTGTAACGCCTGTGCAAGACATATGTCTCGTCCTCGCCGTCATGCCACAGCCGTTACAGCGAAGACAGATACACTCGGTAAAGACACGAAGTGATGCAGAAACTAGCAGAGAAAGCACGTCACAAATGTGAGGATACTGACCCTCAACCCAAATGCCAACTGTAGGGAAAAGCACATTACACTTTCTTTATGATGGACGTTAGTTTCATCTGCGTAGAAATCAGGTTTATTCATTTCCCACTAGACTCCTAAAAAGAAACGATCATTGCGAACTTGGTATACAAATCACGCAAAAATAGCAGAGATAGCTGGAACAACAGGGAGTCCTGCTCCACGCAGAGAATGCGAGCTTCAGTTTTATTGAGTGTGATCAGTTATATCAGTTTTAGTTCTCGTTTGGTTGCTGTAGGCTGAATGACCGAATAGTAGATCAGCTCACCGTCCCTTAAGGCCAGAATCAAAAAGTCCACAGAAACTGTAGTTGATCGTGTCACTAAATCATCTATTTCGATCTCTACATACACAATCAGTGCTTTCTTCTCAGTAAAATAACTATGTATCTTGGTCTGAGCACATGTAGAATAGTCGTTAATCTCCTGTAATACAACACAATATCCAGTAAATTGAGGAACTGCTAAAAGGATGAACCTTCCTCACTACTTATCACCAACTTCTTCTAATACAAGTCAGTGCACAGTAAATTGTGCAGCTGCTAAGAGCATGAACCTTTCTCAGTATCTACATCTACATTTGAGTTCCATAAGTTACTGTACAGTGTATTAGAATGTGTACATTTTGTTGTAGTACAACCACCTGCCATCCTATTGCCAGTAATTTCTCTAATTTTACTGTAATGGTCCTTCTTAGGTATGTATGTAGGAGGTTGCAGTAAATTCCTTGCAGGTGTCTTACGTAAAAAGATAATTTTTTATGACTTCATTATTTCCTTCAATATCCCACACTAGTAGCGTTGTCCTGATTCCCTTGTAAGTTACTCTGAACACCTGGAGGAAAATAACTGCTTGCACCAAGTGTAAAGCACAGTACAGTTCCTGAGAGTGGATATTTTAGTGCGCACCCTGTCCAAACCAAAGTAAATGAAGAACTCATCAACAAACAGTTCCCCATTAAGACGCACATCGCTATATATTCTCAAAAGGCCATGTGTTGTACTTATTCGATGCATGTGTACCAACGACGGTGAAAAATGTAACACTAGCAGGGATATCTTTGTACTCATCGCTCTTATGAAACACTTTCCTGAAAGGATATTTTAGGTTCGGACATTGTTCGAATGAAAGGTACTTACCATCTATCTATTCTATCAGCAGTGATCGGGGTGGATTTCTGGTGGTTTAACAGACCGATATATATCCTCACACTATTTCTGAACATTTCCGACTGGTCGGTACAAAATTTCCCTCACAGTCAACTAATATACGAGGGGCGTTTGAAAAGTCCTTGCAAAAATAAAAACTACTTAAGTGTTTGGGGTAAACCTTTTTTATTTTTTGACATTGTCTTCATTTAGATCTATACACTTCATCCAACGCTGTTCTAATTTGTTGATCACTTCCCAATAATAGGAATTGTCCAAGTCTGCAAAATAGCTATTAGTTGCTGCAATCACCTCCTCGTTTGAATGAAATCTTTGTCCCGCCAGCCATTTCTTCATATTGGTGAAAAAATAGTAGTCTGAGGAAGCCAAGTCTGGAGAGTAGGGGGGACCTGAACTGAGTTGAAATCCTATTTCCATTAATTTTGCGACCACAACTGCTAAAGTGTGTGGTGGTGCATTGTCGTGATGGAAAAGGACTTTTTGTGGTACAATCGCTGGCTTTTTTCTTGTAGCTCCGTTTTCAAACGATCCAATAACGATGAATAATATGTACCTGTCATAGTTTTACCCTTTTCCAGACAGTCGATGAGGATTATCCCTTGCGAATCCCAAAAGACAGTCGACATAACCTTTCTGGCAGAAGCAATGTCTTCGCCTTTTTTTGGTGCAGATTCTTCCTTGGTAACCCATTGTTTAGATTGTTTTTTGGTCTCAGGAGTATGGTAATGTATCCACGTTGCAACCACAGTGACGAAACGACGCTTTAAATCATGTGGATTCTTCCTGAGCAGCTGCAAACCATCCTTGCAACACTTCACACGACTCCGTTTTTGGTCAAGCGTGAGCAATCGCGGAACCCATCTTGCAGACAGCTTTCTCATGTCCAAATGTTTATGCAAAATATTATGTGCCCGTTCATTCGAGATGCCCACAGCACTAGCAATCTCACGCACCTTAACTCTTCTGTAGCCGGTCGGAGTGGCCGAGCGGTTAAAGGCGCTACAGTCTGGAACCGCACGACCGCTACGGTCGCAGGTTCGAATCCTGCCTCGGGCATGGATGTGTGTGATGTCCTTAGGTTAGTTAGGTTTAAGTAGTTCTAAGTTCTAGGGGACTTATGACCACAGCAGTTGAGTCCCATAGTGCTCAGAGCCATTTGAACCATTTTTTTTAAACTCTTGTCATCCATCACCATATCACGGATTTTATCAATGATTTCTGGAGCCGTAACCTCCAGAGGGCGTCCAGAACGTTCAGCACCACTTGCGCCCATATGGCCACTCCGAAAATTTTGAAACCACTTATAAACTATTCTGATCGAAGGCTCAGAGTCACCGCAATGTTTATCAAGCTTCTCTTTAGTATACTGAGGTGTTTTGCCTTTCATAAAGTAATGTTTAATCACCACACGAAATTTTTTTTCGTCCATTTTTTGACAATCACTCGACTTCCTTGATTCACACGAATGCCAAACACAAAGAAATAGACCAATATGGCTGTAACTTCGTGTGCGTTCTTTCCAAAGAAGCTCGTAACTAAAGATGACCTCGATACGCGCCAGTGGAGACATCTCTCGGACCGTGCACGGACTTTTCAAAAGCCCCTAGTCTGTACCAGTCGTTGTTTATTTTAAAGCGTGGTATGTACCTAGCTTTTCGAGTTAACTGAAACGAATGTGACAGATCTCCTATGACTGTTCTGCTAATTTCAGAATTTTTGCTTTATATAGAAAAAAACTTTATGAAGAAGTCTTCTATAGAGCTGCGACGTATGAATATGCCATTGACAGTCCTGTGAGTTGTTGTTTTATACAACTGACCAATGCACCAATTTTCGGTCGGCAGTTTCGAATGAGTCTGATAACTATCCCACCAACAGTAATGTAGTGTTGTAACCACTCGTCTTGCAGGTGTCTTACATAAAAATGCTGTAGATCCCATCCCTCGTAAAACATCTGTTGTCTCTGAATAATACGCAGCACACCACGTGGTTCGAGAAACATGTGGGTTTCATTTCATTTGCAACGATTGTGAGTAACATGAAATGTTGTCTTTACACCGGCTGAAAGCTCATATAGGCATTAGCAGACACACATATGAAGAAACATCTGGAGTGTAACGCTCTCTCTAACTACACTCATGTTGAGAAAAAAAAGGAAAAAAAGCAGAAAACTTTGAATGACTAGAGGTTCATATTCACAGGACATGTACATTATGATGTTCTGCAGCAATTGTTAGCATTTGAACCATGTCAACCCTCGTATTCAAAGTCAACATCGATATCGCGGCACAATACACCTACCGTTACAATGTGTCTGCGCTCTCGTTGGCGCTATAAACCGAAGGTACTGGATCAGTGTGACTTGAGCAGACGTGCAGGATGCCTCGCAGACGTATACGCGAACCGTACCGTCAAATCAGTGAGTTTGAAAGAGGGTACATTATTGGCATGAGAGAATGTGATGCATCGATCTGGGAAATTGCTGCTCGTGTTGGACGAAGTGTTTTGGCAGTGCAACGGGTGTGTGCAGAATGGCTCACGGAAGGCCTTAGGACACGATGAGATGGGTCAGGTCCCACCACCCAGGCCACCTTCGAGAAGATTCGAACTGCACTGCAGGACAGAGTATGTTCTCCTGTGGTCTGGCGCATCAGTGGAACAACGCAACGCACCGTACGATGTCTGGGGTGACAGATCGTCGCCGTTTATTACGACATGGATTACGTGCGCCTCGTCCACTTCTTCGCCTGCCTTTGACATATGTGCAGAAACAGTGTTAGAAAACAATGGTGTATGGAAAACCGTCACTGCGGACATGAATGGCATCAGATAGTGTTCTCGAACAATTCCAGGTTCCGGTTGTTAGAGAATGATGAGCGCATTTTTGCTCGCCTCAGACAGAGGGAATGGCATCATATTCACTACATTCGCACAAGACATACGGCGCGAACTCAAGGCCGTATGGTGCGGAGTGCTATAGGGTCCAGGCACAAATCACACTTGTGCGTGTCCAGGGGTCTGTGTTCAGTATGACCTACGTGAATGACATCCTGCGAACCGTAGCCATACCCTTTCTGCGCAACACCCCTGACGCCATTTTTCAGCAAGACAACGCACGACCACATGGTGCTGCATTAACACTTGCCCTCTTGGTGTCACAGGATGTCAGCCTTTTGCCCTGGTCCGCCAGATCGCCCGACTTGACGCCAATAGAAAACGTGTGGGGTATGGTGAAACGGAGGGTGCAGCGCTGTGATCCATTGCCAACCACCAGTGAAGAATTTAGGAACCAGGTGAACGCAGCGTGGATGGCTATACCACAGGAAGCCATTCGCGCCTTAAACACGTCAATGCCATCACGCATGGACCAAGACTTATCAGAGCCCATGGCTGACCCTGTGCTTACTAGCCGACAGCAAACATGCTCAACCGAAGTGACTGAATTGGTGCTACGGGATTTGACTTGACCTCACGCTTCGAAGTCAGTAATCTTTGGGTAAAGGATATTACCGTAAAGATTTTGGCACCAAAGTACACATTTTCCATAGATAAAAAACTAATCTATCAAAAGTATCCAGGCAACTATTCGAGGACATTAAAAGTGAGCGTATCCACCCTTCACTTGCATGACAGTTTGAACTCTGCTGGGGACACCTTCAGTGAGATTTCTGAATGTCTAGAGGAATGGCAGCCCGTTCTTCCCCAAGAGACGAAACCAGAGAAGATAGCGATGCTGTACTCTGGGGTCTGTACTTAAGTCGGTGTTCTAACTCATCCCAAAGGTGTTTCATTGGGTTCCGGTCAAGACCGGTATTCTTCACATACCATCGCTGCCTGTTGCTTTGTGAGAGGGAGCATTGTCATTCTGATACAGTCATCTTCTTAGTGCTGTTCCTGTACTGCATATAGTATACACTGCTGTAAAATGTGTTAGTGTGGCTCCGAATGTAGCGTTTTCTTAAGCGCGACGGAGGGACCTCACTCGAACCACGGAAAACACCCGCATACCTAACACCTCCTGCTCTGCACTACGCTGTTGGCACTACACCTAATGGCATTTTCGAGACTTCCGCCAAACGCCGGCCGCGGTGGTCTCGCGGTTAAGACGCTCAGTCCGGAACCGCGCGACTGCTACGGTCGCAGGTTCGAATCCTGCCTCGGGCATGGATGTGTGTGATGTCCTTAGGTTAGTTAGGTTTAAGCAGTTCTAAGTTGTAGGGGACTGATGACCTCAGAAGTTGAGTCCCATAGTGCTCAGAGCCATTTGCAACGTTTTTTTTTTTTTTTTTTTTTTTTTTTGGGTGGTCCCGATGGGCCACTTGTGGCATGTAGACGCCGTATACACCTGAGGATACTATTAAACCATGGCGTAACTGGTTGTGTATTGTCTTGTGATAAAGGGACTGCTAACACCTAAAGCGGCTACCATTAACTTTTTAGACGATTGTAATAGTTATTTTTAAATATTTTTATTTTTATCGTGTATCTAAACTGTGGATGCTCAAACCGAAAAGTCATAAGTTTTGGAAGAATTGAAATATCCCTGATGGATTTGGACGACATCCAATGACAAATCCACGTTCGAATTCACTGAGCTCTCCAGACCGACTCATTCTGCTTTTTTAACGATATAATACTGCCCGTCCGTCTCCTGTTATAGTGGCCAGTCCGCCTGTTGAAACAAAATGGTTCAAATGGCTGTAAGCACTATGTGACTTAACATCTGAGGTCATCAGTCCCTTAGACTTAGAACTACTTAAACCTAACTAACCTAAGGACATCACACACATCCATGCCCGAAGCAGGATTCGAACCTGCGACCGTAGCAGCCGCGTGGTTCCGGACTGAAGCGCCTAGAACCGCACCACATAGGGGAGTCCAGATACAGTTTTAATGAGATAGTTTAATTCATTGGGGTACTTCTTGCTCTGTTTTACAGTTATCACAAATGTTAATGCACGAAACAAACAGGTGCGGCGGTGTGGAGAATTTGGCGACCTACGAAGGCGGCCTTGGCCGTCGCTAGGAGACGGCGACCCGCCGCGGCAGTTCCTTGAGAGGCACGTCTGGTGCGCGGCCGGCAGCTGCGGGATTTCTAGGAGACAGGTGCGACCGGAGGCGGCCGTAAAGTGGGCACGTGATGACCGCCGCGGCCGCAGGACAGCGCAGCGCGGCGCAGGACAGGGAATTACGCGCTCGTTACGGCGGCGACACGCGCGGACCCGCCCAGGTCAGCGCTGGCGCGGTAGCGGACACGTCACGCGCGTAAATAACCGCCACGCGGAAACAAAACGGCTTCCCCCGGCTTTTCCGTAGGCGAGGAATTCCGTGCAGCTGCCACGGCTGTAACAGGCGGGCTGACCGCCGCCTTTGCGCACATCCGTGTCTGCGGCAGGGCAGTCGTTGTTCCAATCGTGTCCCTGAAGTGCCACAGGGACACAGGACTACTTCTCAGCCCAGTTGAAATCGTTTACTCAACAGCGTGCCATTAGAGTGGCTGGTAACGGTCCGTGCAGTCTTTCCTAAACAGCAAGACTGCTACGGAGTCCGCTCCCTTGGCTGAGTGGTCAGCGCGTCTGACTGCCATGCAGCAGGCCGGGTTCGATTCCCGGCCGGGTCGGAGATATTCTCCGCTGGCGGACTAGGCGTTGCCAACAGATAGAGAACCCCACAGAAAGAGAGGTGCAAAATGAAAACACTGTCACACAGTCAGTCACAAAAATTAGAAACACGCCACACACAATTCCAGCAGAACTAACCACTCATACCGAAATTAAAAATACCATTAGGAAAATAAAAGGAAACTCAGCACCCGGACTAGACAGAATCTCCCACACCCACCTAAAACAACTGCCTATAAAACCACTAGTGCTCCTCACACGGATCATAAACACTTGTACGATGCACTGCCATTTTCCGGACTTGTCGAAAGAGACGAAAATCATCACAGTACCCCAAGCCGGAAAAGATCAAAAAATACCGATAAACCATCGATCCATAAGCCTGCTCAAAACGATGGGCAAAATCTACGAGCGAATCTTACTACAAAGAATTGAAAGATCGCTCCAAGAAGACCAAACCATTAGAGCAGAGCAATTCGGTTTCCAAAAAAGGGTGTCAGCGGAGCTTCAAGTACTGCGACTGACAGAGCACATTGCAAAAATTCGACGGCAACGGTGTTCCTCGATTGGGAGAAGGCCTACGACAAGATGTGACACCGAAAACTGGTCCACAAATTAAAAGAGAAAACCACAATACCAGACAGGTTTGTCAAGATAGTTGACAATTTCCTGACGAGGCGTACTTTCGTAGTAGTAGTGGAAGGAAAAAAGTCATCCAAGAGGGTAATGAAAGCTGGTATACCCCAGGGGTCTGTCACCTATTTAAACCGACTGGGAGGTTATAGGGGACATCAAAACAAATATTTTTCCCTAATGTCATTTTTTCCTATGAGGATTATTTAAACCGGTGAGGCCGTATTACGCTCTTCAGTTAGGCCGTATTACGATCTTCAGTTGTTAGAGGGCGTATTACGCTCTTCAGTTGTAGGCAAGTGCTGTCCACCAGTGTACTAGTGCATTCTCTCTGTTTATTAATGGACCGATACACATGGGGTGAGTACACTGACATGGTTGGTGCGTACTACGTAGCGCACCACAACGGACGAGCTGCACAGCGGGTTTGTCAACAACAATATCCTAATCGCCGTATCCCGCATCATACGACCTTTGCTGCTGTGTACCAACGTCTGCGAGAGACCGGGTCATTTAGCAGATTACCTCGACAGGGACGCCGTCACACGGTAAGAACGCTGCAATTTGAGGAAGATGTCTCGCAGCATGTGGAGCGGGATCCTACAATCAGGATTCGAGCAATTGCACGTAACATGGGGACGCATCAGACGAATGTAAGAACAGTCCTTCGAGAGAAATTGTTACGTCCATTTCACTTACAGCGTGTCCAAAACCTGGAACCAGTTCATTATCCACCCAGAGCACAGTTTTCGCAGTGGTACCTGGAACAGTGTGAAATGCATCCTACATTTTCATCCTCTGTGTTGTTTACCGATGAAGCAATGTTCGGGCATGATGGAGTCTTCAACATGCACAATTCGAATGTTTCGAGTGAGGATAACCCACATGCCACAATTATTAGCGCTCATCAAGTGCGGTTCTTCGTTAATGAGTGGGTCGGTGTTGTTGGTGCCTGTGTAATTGGGCCGTATCTGCTACCTAAGCCATTAAATGGCAGGCACTATTACAATTTTCTCGCCAAAGCATTGCCAGAATTGCTGGAAGACGTCCCGCTCCCTAAAAGACAACGCATGTGGTTCCAACATGACGGAGCGCCGGCACATTTCAGTCGGCGTGTGCGTCGATTCCTGGATCGACGGTTCCCAGAAAAGTGGATTGGCAGAGGTGGTCCTGTACCGTGGCCTGCTCGATCTCCATGTATGTTCCCTCTGGACTTTTTTGTGTGGGGAGAGATGCGCAACATTGTTTACGTAACTCCTGTTGCATCAGAAGAGGATCTGGTTGCCCGTATAGTAGCAGCAGCAGGAACAATTCAGGGTACTCCTGGGGTTTTTGCCCGTGTCAAACAGAAACATGATCCGACGGAGTAACCTTTGTTTACGTGTCAGTGGAGGCATTTTTGAAAATCTACTGTAACTGAAATTGGGTTGTGTTAATGTGTTATCTCTTGGTCATAAAAATATTGGAAAAGTGTTTGTTGGTTTAAATAATTTGCCGACAGAGAAATCTTCCTCTACCGGTTTAAATACTGCTCATAGGAGAAAATGACATTAGGGAAAAATATTTGTTTTGATATCCTCTACAACCTCCCAGAGTTTGTCGGTTTAAATACTTTTCACCCTGTACATGCGAATGACATACCACTGCACCACACGTAGACATCGCCCAGTTCGTAGATGATACCGCCTTCTTCAGCAGCGGGAGGCGGCACGGAACAAACATTCGGCGTGTACAGAGGCAACTGGAGTTAGTTGAAACGTGGTGCAAAGATAACAAAATGACACTGAACGCCACAAAAACCTCGGCACTATACTTTACAATTAAACGACCGGTCCTAGAAGAACGACTAACGCTAAATGCACAAGAGTTGCCATGGAGACAGGAAATATTTAGGAGTGCAACTAGACACCAAATTACTTTTCGGCCTTCACATCAACGAAAAAAAGAAACAAAGGACTCGCAATAGCTAAAGCCTTAATCCCCTTTTTCATTAGCAAAGACCTGGCGATTGAAACGAAAAGAACGCTATATAAAATCACGGTTTTACCAGTGATGACCTATGGTGGCACATCATGGGGAACCACAAGCATGAGCCACATAAAGAAAGTACAAGTAATACAAAACAAAGTCCTGAGATGGATATTAGTTGCACCGCCATGGACACGTATAGCAGAAGTGCATGAGGCCCTACACATGGACACCATTCACGAAACGATCAAGAAATTCGCCAACACCACGTACGCAAAGCTCGATCTCTTTAGAGAAAATGTAAGACACCTGACAAACGTAGGAACGACACACCCACAGACTTGGCACAAGGTGCCAAGACGACTAATAGAAGACCCACAGTAGGCAAAATAATAACGAGCAAGGTGACGAGAAACCAACTAGCAAAGAAGAGACAACAAATCAGCTTAGAAGAGGAAAAGACCTAGGGAAACTAAGGTGATGACGCCACCAAAGGAGGAGGATTGGGAACCACAGGGTTCAAATAAAATCAGATCCCGCCCTTCAAAGTGAATAAAGAGAGTCAAAACAGCAAAACCATACACACGCAAGACAATAATACACGTCAAACTGGCAAATAAGCTAGCGGCACTGTCAACAACAATGAGACACAAAAAGGTGTTGCCTACATCATCATTTCAACGTCATCGCCACTTAAGTCGCCCAGTCTGGCGTCAACTGGAAAGACTTGCAACTCTGCGGCCCAACTTCCCCAAATGTGGACTCGCGGTTGTAAGTACCATACGATCATGTCATTTCACTGCTACAAAACAGCAGTACTCAACAGAAACAAACGTAAATTGTTGAGCATAAATAGGCGGAAATCACCATACTGTATGATTACACGATTACACAAAACATGTCGCTAGAAAGGCAGATGCTAGACTGAGATTCATTGCAAAAACGCTAAGTATTACCTACTCGTGAAGGAGACAAACTTGCAAAACTGCTGTTCGGGCATTCCTTGAGTGACACTCGTCAGTCTGCGCCCCATAACAGATAGAATTTACAGAGGAAAGAGAAAAGATCGAAAGAAAAACAGCACGCCACCTCATAAATTCGTTTAGTAAACGCAAGACGCTTATCCAAGTCCAGCGGCTGTTCCGCAAATGTCGCGCGGATCCAAAGAATGTTGAGACGCTTACATACTACACTCCTGGAAATGGAAAAAAGAACACATTGACACCGGTGTGTCAGACCCATCATACTTGCTCCGGACACTGCGAGAGGGCTGTACAAGCAATGATCACACGCACGGCACAGCGGACACACCAGGAACCGCGGTGTTGGCGGTCAAATGGCGCTAGCTGCGCAGCATTTGTGCACCGCCGCCGTCAGTGTCAGCCAGTTTGCCGTGGCATACGGAGCTCCATCGCAGTCTTTAACACTGGTAGCATGCCGCGACAGCGTGGACGTGAACCGTATATGCAGTTGACGGACTTTGAGCGAGGGCGTATAGTGGGCATGCGGGAGGCCGGGTGGACGTACCGCCGAATTGCTCAACACTTAGGGCGTGAGGTCTCCACAGTACATCGGTGTTGTCGCCAGTGGTCGGCGGAAGGTGCACGTGCCCGTCGACCTGGGACCGGACCGCAGCGACGCACGGATGCACGCCAAGACCGCAGGATCCTACGCAGTGCCGTAGGGGACCGCACCGCCACTTCCCAGCAAATTAGGGACACTGTTGCTCCTGGGGTATCGGCGAGGACCATTCGCAACCGTCTCCATGAAGCTGGGCTCCGGTCCCGCACACCGTTAGGCCGTCTTCCGCTCACGCCCCAACATCGTGCAGCCCGCCTCCAGTGGTGTCGCGACAGGCGTGAATGGAGGGACGAATGGAGACGTGTCGTCTTCAGCGATGAGAGTCGCTTCTGCCTTGGTGCCAATGATGGTCGTATGCGTGTTTGGCGCCGTGCAGGTGAGCGCCACAATCAGGACTGCATACGACCGAGGCACACAGGGCCAACACCCGGCATCATGGTGTGGGGAGCGATCTCCTACACTGGCCGTACACCACTGGTGATCGTCGAGGGGACACTGAATAGTGCACGGTACATCCAAACCGTCATCGAACCCATCGTTCTACCATTCCTAGACCGGCAAGGGGACTTGCTGTTCCAACAGGACAATGCACGTCCGCATGTATCCCGTGCCACCCAACGTGCTCTAGAAGGTGTAAGTCAACTACCCTGGCCAGCAAGATCTCCGAATCTGTCCCCCATTGAGCATGTTTGGGACTGGATGAAGCGTCGTCTCACGCGGTCTGCACGTCCAGCACGAACGCTGGTCCAACTGAGGCGCCAGGTGGAAATGGCATGGCAAGCCGTTCCACAGGACTACATCCAGCATCTCTACGATCGTCTCCATGGGAGAATAGCAGCCTGCATTGCTGCGAAAGGTGGATATACACTGTACTAGTGCCGACATTGTGCATGCTCTGTTGCCTGTGTCTATGTGCCTGTGGTTCTGTCAGTGTGATCATGTGATGTATCTGACCCCAGGAATGTGTCAATAAAGTTTCCCCTTCCTGGGACAATGAATTCACGGTGTTCTTGTTTCAATTTCCAGGAGTGTATATACTTTGCACGCGCCGGTTGGCGACGCTCTGCGCTGACAGAAACGAAACGCGCGCACACTGTAATCTTTCTCAAACGATTCTACAGAAACTATTCAGTAAAAGTATTTCATTTTTAGCTTGCTTGTAGCGTCAAATGTTAGCTTCGTGGCGAAGTGCCCATCGTCTCACTAATGGTCATACTTATTGTGGAATACACATTTTAGTAAGGCGCTATGCAAAATTCAAAAAGTTTGCAATGAAAAATTGGGGTCGCTATTATTTTGCGTTTGGTGCGTATTACACCTTATGTTGCTGCGGATGAAATTTAGCTGACATGTTGGATTTTTCTTTAAGTTTGGGAGGAGGTGTCTATCTGCCTCCAGTCTCGAGAAAATGGTTCGTATGTAGCGCGCTCACTCCTGATCTCAAGCCAGCGAGAATGAAATTCTCGCAACGTCTCTCATATCTCCTAAACCGCTCGAGACATCGAAACGAAAGTTTGTCGAATGATGGCGCACAAGGAGGAGAGTGTTTTGCCAATTCTTAAACACACGGAACTTTCTTATCTATGGCGATATATCAGTAGTTATACTTCCTTTTTTTATTTATTTTTTCACTCCAGTCACTGTAATTTTCTACGAGTTATCGACAGCTAGTGATCCTGCGAACCTTGCAGGAGAGCTTCTGTAAAGTTGGGAAGGTAGGAGACGAGGTACTGGCAGAAGTAAAGCTATGAGTAGCGGGCGTGAGTCGTGCTTCGGTAGCTCAGTTGGTAGATCACTTGCCCGCGAAAGGCAAAGGTCCCGAGTTCGAGTCTCAGTCGGGCACACAGCTTTAATCTGCCAGGAAGTTTCATATCAGCGCACACTCCGCTGCAGAGTGAAAATCTCATTCTGGAAATTAAATGTAACTAATCACCACACTCTTTCAGGATACTCATAATTCGTAATAATACCAGCAATTTCTTTCATTTGTGTAACCTGTTCTATAATTAGTTTATTAGTGCTAATAATATCTATGGAACCATTGAAATGCTTTTTCTCGTCATGGCGAGCCAATTAAAACACTGGGCTTTTCGACTGTTTCTAGCTTGCAGTGAATATGTGATGTCCACATGTAGATAGTATAATGTCTCATTATATCCATATCCAAGTAACGATAGTGAAACTTATGTGCTTCATATCTTGAACGCTTTTTACCGGAAGCACAAAGGGGTCATATCTTTGGAAATTACGTCTCGCCGACTTTTTGCAACAGACCGTACAGATATGCCAACATAAAAGGCAGCAAGTAGATAACCTTGTTTCACTTTCCTACCTTGCTTCCAGATCACGTGATTTCATAATATTCCTTACTTCCTTATTCACTATCCTCACGATGAATCGTCTGTCCCTTCTTACGATCTGAAAATATTGTGCAGGCAGAAGATATGTAACTGAAAACTATTATGTACTAAAGAAAAGAGAAGAAGGGCTTGAACGGCGAAAACGAAACACTACTCAGTGATAATGAAATTCAGTATACAGTAAGGCCGTATTTTTCGGGTGGGCAATACTTCCACTGCCAATATGCGCCATGCCGAAGTGAGTATATGGCAGGACGCCTTCCCGCTCCCCGCCTCACCCCTCCCGCAGTACTCGCGTTAAGAGGCGCATCGTGCATCGTAAGCTTCGTCTACAGGCAAGGTCGTGCTTTCCAGTACCGAACCGATGCCGTGTCTTTCTCTGCCAAATTCGTCATTCGGATGCTTCACGGAGGGGATGAGGTCAGCACACCGCTCTCCCGACGCCAGTCAGCCTCCCAGACTTAGAAGTAGTTGCATCTCACTCAAGAAGTTCCTTAACTGGAATCATAAGGCGAAGCGCACCCTGTTCCAGTCTCTACATCTACATGGATACTCTGCAAATCACATTAAAGTGCCTGACAGAGGGGTCAGCGAACCACCTTGAGAATTCTGTATTATTCCAATCACGTACAGCGCGCGGAAAGAACGAACACCTATATCCTTCCGTACGAGCTCCGATTTCCCTCATTTTATTGTGGTGATGGTTTATCCCTATGTAGGTCGGTGTCAACAAAATATTTTCGTATTCGGAGGAGAAAGTTGGTGACTGCAATTTCGTGAGAAGATTCCGTCGCAATGAAAAACTCCTTTCTTTTAATGATGTCCAATCCAAATCCTGTATCATTTCAGTGACACTCTCTCAACATATTTCACGATAATACAAAACGTGCTGCCCTTCTTTGAACTTTTTCGACATACTTCGTCAGTCCTATGTAGTAAGGATCCACACCGCGCAGCAGTATTCTAAAAGAGGACGGACAAGGGTAGTGTAGGCAGTCTCCTTAGTAGATCTGTTACATTTTCTAAGTGACCTGCTCATAAAACGAAGTCTTTGATTAGCGCCGGCCACGGTGGTCCAGCGGTTCTAGGCACTCCAGTTCGGAACCGCGCGACTCCTGCGCGAATCCTGCCTCGGGCATGGATGTGCGTGATACCCTTAGGTTAGTTAGGTTTAAGTAGTTCTAAGTTCTAGGCGCCTCATATGTTAAGTCCCATAGTCCTCAGAGCCATTTGAACCATTTTTTGATTAGCCTTCCCCACAACATTTTCTATGTGTTCCTTCCAATTTAAGTTGTTCGTAATTGTAATTTCTAGGTATTTAGTTGAATTTACGGCCTTTATATTTGAACGAAGTTAACCAAATGCCCTTAGGACTCACGTGGATGACCTCACACATTTCGTTATTTAGGGCCAACCGCCAATTTGTGCACCATTCACATATGTTTTATAAACCATTTTGCAATTTGTTTTGATGTTCTGATGAATTTATTAGTCGATAAACGACAGCGTCATCTGCAAACAACCTAAGACAGCTGCTCACGTTGTCTCCCAAATCGTTTATGTAGATAAGGAACAGAAAAGGGCCTATAATACAACCTTGGGGAACGCCAGAAATCACTTCTGTTTTACTCGATATCTCTCCGTCAATTACTACGAACTGTGAAGTCACAAATCCAGTCACATAACTGAGACGATATTCCATAAGCACGCAATTTCACTATAAGCCGCTTGCGTGGTACAGCGTCAAAAGCCTTCTGGAAATCCAGAAATACGGAATCGATCTGAAATCCCTTGTCAACAGCACTCAACACTTCATGCGAATAAAGAGCTAGTCTCATCAAAGAAAAACCTCTAGCAGTACCAGCAATCTAACCCGAGTCTTCTGCGTGGAGTGACACGCTGAACACTTCGTAAGTAGGCTGTGTACGTTTTTTTATTGGTAACGCCACGTAGCGCTCAATATGAAAATCACTGACAGTGCTGTGTGCAGTCTGAGGCTGGTTGGCATTGTTGTAATATTCGCCATTGTAGTGTTGGGCAGTTGGCTGTTAACAGCGCGTAGCGTTGCGCAGTTGGAGGTGAGCCGCCAGCAGTGGTGGATGTGGGGAGAGAAATGGCGGAATTTTGAGAGTGGATGATCTGGATGTGTGTCCATCAGAAACAGTACATTTGTAAGAATGGATGTCATGAACTGCTATATATATTATGACTTTTGAGCACTATTAAGGTAAATACATTGTTTCTTCTCTATCAAAATCTTTCATTTGCTAACTATGCCTATCAGTAGTTAGTGCCTTCAGTAATTTTTGTTTAGCTGGCAGTATTGGCGCTCGCTGTATTGCAGTAGTTCGAGTAATGAAGATTTTTGTGAAGTAAGTGATTTGTGAAAGGTATAGGTTAATGTTAGTCAGAGCCATTCTTTTGTAGGGATTATTGAAAGTCAGATTGCGTTGCACTAAAAAAATATTGTGTGTCAGTTTAGTGTCGATCAGAATAAGTAAAGAGAGTAATGTCTGAGTACGTTCAGTTTTGCTCAGCTGTTTGAAAATCAAATAATGTAAGAGGTTTATCAGCACAGTAATTCAATAATTTTTCTAAGGGGACGTTTCAACTTAGCTACAGAGGCGGATATGGTGCATCACAAAAAAATGGCTCTGAGCACTATGGGATTTCTGTGGTCATCAGTCCCCTAGAACTTAGAACTACTTAAACCTACCTAACCTAAGGACAGCACACACATCCATGCCCGTGGCAGGATTCGAACCTGCGACCGTAGCAGTCGCGCGGTTCCAGACTGTAGCGCCTAGAACCGCTACACCACCGCGGCCGGCATGGTGCATCACAGCGTGTCAGAACTCATTCATACAGGGGACAAGCATTATATTGCTCTCTCCAACGTATATCTTGCCAAAAGGTCATGGAGGTTAAAGTAGAGAGATTCGAGGTCACCAGGAGGCATATCAAGAATAATTCTTCGAGCGCACCAGTAGCGACTGGAACAGGAAAGTGACAGTGGAACACAAAACTCCCCCCGTCACACACCATAAGGTATAATTACACGATTTCACAAAACAGGTGGCAAGAAAGGAAGATACCAAACTGAGACTGAGTGGAAGAAAACAAAGTAAGACCTACTCTTGAAGGATATAGCTTACAAGATTGCTATTCGGCCGTTGCTTCACTAATACTCGTCAGTCTGGGCCCTGTAACAGATTGGATTTACAGATGAAAGAGAAAAGATCCCCTGAAAGGCAACGCATCACCGCATAAGTAGATTAGGCATAGTGGTGAACGAAAAAAAACAGTTAACTTGGTTTTTGTTTCAACTTATTATACGAGAAGTCTTGACCACCACTTACCATCACATTATATTGCTTTTTCGATAGTAAATGATAGAGGCAACTTAATGTTCTTAACCACACTAGAGGGAAACACACAATTAGTGGCTTCTGGTGCAAGAGTCGTGAATTTCTCTTTGCAGAAGCAGGCCTGAGAAATGAGGGTGACAGACCTCGTTAGTCACAGCGCTATGAACACGGGATGGCTGAGGCCTACCCCCCCCCCCTTTCCCCCTCCCCACTCCGCGTTACTGGGCTTCCGGTTCGCAGAAGTGTGGTGTCAATACACTGGCCAGTTTCCACTGTTTTCCACGGTTTAGGTGGCATACTCTTAGACGTTTTAGCAGGGCGACCACACGTCTCCTGACCATTTCTCGTGCGACGAATCTGCATTTCCCGTTGGCAGTTGCAAATACGCAACACCGACATTGTACCGCGTTCAGTGTGAGGAAGTTCCACAATCTAACCATCCGGATGATGTCAACCAATCGGAAAGGTTATCAGCATAGGCGCAGTAGCGTGAATCTCTGAACCAATGAGTGGCCACACAGCATGTACAGTGTATCAGTCTGTGGTCAGCTAGCGAGCATACTGTAAGCGGTTATGGAGAAGTTTTAGCAGGCTTCCTGTGCATTTCAACATGTTGAAAGGAATTCTTCGTCGTCACTGTAGCGAAAGTTGTGAATGCTTCCCTCCAAAGCATAGAGTTCTTGGAGCGGATAGGAACACGAAGGAGTTGAGCAGTGACCGCCATTTGACTGTATGATATACCTTATTACACCATCTAGATTCTGTAATAGAGCATATCATACAGTCAAATGGCGGTTATATCTTTCCGTCGGTTTTATATGACTATAGGTCCACTTGAAGAAAAAAAATCATTCACGTGATGAGCTACCGATTGTATTCCTTCATTTCTGTGGCGCTACATTCAGCAAGACAGGCAGAGTCCTGGGAAGACGAAGTATAAGACCTATTCTCAGACAGCCTAACAATATAAATCAGATACTATGCCCTATTAAGGACATACTCAGCCGCAGGTTCCCTAGGATTTATAACGTTTCGCCGCGCGGGATTAGCCGAGCGGTCTTAGGCGCTACAGTCATGAACTGTGCGACTGGTCCTGGCAGAGGTTCGAGTCCTCCCTCGGGCATGGGTGTGTGTGTTTGTCCTTAGGATAATTTAGGTTAAGTAGTGTGTAAGCTTAGGGACTGATGACCTTAGTCCGCAGCTCGTGGTCGTGCGGTAGCGTTCTCGCTTCCCACGCCCGGGTTCCCGGGTTCGATTCCCGGCGGGGTCAGGGATTTTCTCTGCCTCGTGATGACTGGGTGTTGTGTGATGTCCTTAGGTTAGTTAGGATTAAGTAGTTCTAAGTTCTAGAGGACTGATGACCATAGCTGTTAAGTCCCATAGTGCTCAGAGCCATTTGAACCATTTGATGACCTTAGCTGTTAAGTCCCTTAAGATTTCACACACACATTTATAACGTTCCTTGTGAGTGCAATAGCAACTACATCATTCGGACCATCCGCAGCGTTTCCGACAGCTACGCAGAACATCAGTGCCATATCAAAAATCTGTAACTCGAGAAATCTGCAGTTGCTGAGCGGCCACACAAGCAAACACAGAATACTGTTTGACGAAACAAAAGTTTTGTCCCGGGCTCCTAAATACTGGGATTCTGTAATTATAGAGGCTGTAGAAAGAATAATGTGCGAAAGTAACTTCAGCCGTGACAACGGATATAATCTTAGCGGAGCATGGAACCGAGTTCTCGATGCAGAGAAGAGGCAGAAATATTCGTCACAATGTTTACGCTACTGCGGGAGCGGTGACGTCACCAGGGAAGACGCTGGCATTTGCGACAGCAATACGTAATTACGTTATTATCGACCAATCAGAAGCCACCTATGGCCTGCGTAAGACATCCACAACAGAAGTCTTGACAGTCAGTTGCTCGTGACGAAAACGATGGAGGTAATCGTTGAAAACTTTAGGTTTTACTCTGAACTGATCCGGCAAGAAGTCCGAGCATGTTTTACACGACAGTACCGTCGCGAAATACTTCGTTCGCAGACGATAAGCTTTCATACGAGCTATAATTTCTATGATTTTCTCGTAGTGGTCCTTTTGTGAGTCATATGTGGCGTGAAGTAACACGCTCTCCGAATCTCCTTCGAAAGTCCACACTCGGAATTTCTGTAGCAGCCCTCTCCTTGATAGACAAGCCCTGTCTTGTAGCGACTACCACTAGAGTCTGTTGAGCATCTCCAAAACGTTCTCGCACTTACTAAACAATCCCGTGACTGAACAAGCAGCGCTTCGTCGGATACTCATCATCTCTTAGAAGAAACAAAATTTCGTTTAAGGAGACTGTGATTGACTTTTTACTTTTTTTAATAGTTTACACAGCCACTTTTGTATGAAATAACCATAACCAAATTCAGATACATTAGCCGTCTTGGAATGCTGTGTGAGCCGCGGTAAAATTCGCTGTTTTGAAGAGCGCGCCGCAGCGCGTAGTGTAAAGCAGTCGCCCTCCATTTCTGGCGGTGGCGCCGCTGTGGCAATTACAGGTTTGGGGTCTCCATCTGGTGGGAAAGGGGAAAAGTTGCCTGTTCACGTGCATTTGAGGGGCGCTAGTAGATAGTGTCGGAAGTTCCATCCGGCTTTTCGCGGATGATGCTGTAGAATACAGAGAAGTTGCAGCATTAGAAAATTGTAGCGAAATGCAGGAAGATCTGCAGCGGATAGGCACTTGGTGCAGGGAGCGGCAACTGTCCCTTAACATTCACAAATGTAATGTATTGCGAATACATAGAAAGAAGGATCCTCTATTGTATGATTATATGATAGCGGAACAAACACTGGTAGCAGTTACTTCTGTAAAATATCTGGGGGTATGCGTGCGGAACGATTTGAAGTGGAATGATCATATAAAATTTATTGTTGGTAAGGCGGGTACGAGGTTGAGATTCATTGGGAGAGTGCTTAGAAAATGTAGTCCATCAACAAAGGAGGAGGCTTACAAAACTCTCGTTCGACCTATACTTGAGTATTGCTCATCAGTGTGGGATCCGTACCAGATCGGTTTGACGGAGGAAATAGAGAAGATCCAAAGAAGAGCGGCGCGTTTCGTCACAGGGTTATTTGGTAACCGTGATAGCGTTACGGAGATGTTCAATAAACTCAAGTGGCAGACTCTGCAAGAGAGGCGCTCTGCATCGCGGTGTAGATTGCTCGCCAGGTTTCGAGAGGGTGCGTTTCTGGATGAGGTATCGAATATATTGCTTCCCCCTACTTATACCTCCCGAGGAGATCACGAATGTAAAATTAGAGAGATTAGAGCGCGCACGGAGGCTTTCAGACAGTCGTTCTTCCCGCGAACCATACGCGACTGGAACAGAAAAGGGAGGTAATGACAGTGGCACGTAAAATGCCCTCCGCCACACACCTTTGGGTGGCTTGCGGAGTATAATTGTAGATGTATGAGCTAGGCATTCCCCCCCCCCCCTCTTATGTATCCTCATCTTCCATTGGCTCCTTTCCCCCCTCCCCCTTCACTTTTCCTCTCCTTCCCCCCCCCCCTTTTTTTCCCGTCATCTGACCAGTTTCCCCCCACCTGCTCTCGGGTGTGGTATGTCATATTTGTGCCAATTTTTTCGTGCAGTGTTTAAGTGAGTGTGCAGTGTTGTGCGTCTTTCCACAGTGTTGTGAACAGAAATCATGCTGTCGCTGGGTGTGCTTTTTATATCTCTTGCGAACAGAACCCAGACTGTCGCCGTGTTTTTTAATTGTCTGTCTATTATTATTCTGCTTCCTGTGTATTTTATTAGCATCATCCACCCTGTGTTTTATGTTTTAAGCTCCGGAATTTTCTGCCATTTTACCTTTAAGTCACCGATTTTATCGCCAACTGTTATTAATTTTTTATTCTCTTCATCTTTTTACAACAAATTCTGTAGGCTGAAGAGCGGCGTAATAAGCTGCTGCCAGCCCGCCCCCTTTAGTCAGTCTGTCAGTCTCGGCGAGTCTGGTCAGTTGGTCAGCCGGGTCGGTCTGGGGCAGTCTGTCTGTCGTCGGGAGTGCTAGTATGTGTTAGGCCGCCAGTCTGCTCGAGTTGCTCGGGCAACGGTCATTGGCGGTTGGATCGGTCGGTTGGTCGGTCGCGCACTGAGACACGAGATGACTTGTCCGCCTTGAGCGTCGGCGCATGTGAGGTTCCCACGTGAGTCCAGTGGGCCGCGCCGTATAGAAAAGGGTAGTGGCTTCGCGGTTGACGCGAGAGCAACAGGAGTGAAACCACGACATCGGGATGGCCGGGGCGAGCTGCGACGCCGTGAGACGGGAGATCTTCGCGCCTTCATGCGTCCGTTGAAGCGGCTGGCAGCGGACGGTTCGGGAGAGCGTTGGGGGCTGCTGCGCCAGGTCTTCGCCAGAAATCGCAGTTTGTTAGAAGTGATTGGAGATACGTTGTTTCATTTACTTGTTAAATTCTACTTGTTTTCTTGGTGAGGTCACCAGCCGCTTTGTTTTGGGGTCGTCCCACCATTCTTCTCCGTTTGCCCACCCGCGGGAAGGTGGTTATTTGTGAATTGAGTGGTCCGTTTTTCCTTGTGGAGTTGGGGAGGGTTAGAGCAATCTGCGGTTCGGGTTCTTCGGTAATCCCCCTGTCAATTTGCCATACGTTAATAGCTGCCTCTGTCGGATTAGGTGTTAACGAATTTATAGAATTATGGTGTAAAGGCCGAATTCCTGAAAAATGTTTTTATCTTGCCTATTACCTTGAGAGGCGGTATATGTGTAATGTAGAGCATGTTGTACATGCTATGTCAGTCTGAATTTCATGGGTTTCATTTAAATAATTTTTATAAAGTTGCCACCCTTCACCGTACGAGTCCTTTTAAAAACAGATTGCACTTTCGGTGGCAAATAATTTCTTAGTGTGAGTGTTCGTACCATTTACATCCCTCTTACGGGGTGCATAGTAAATGTGTTTGTGTGAGTTGTTTTGCAGATTTGTACCAGTGTAGTCTTTCAGAGGTTGTTGTGAGCGGTCGTGACTACGGCCGTGTTGAAAGGGAGCGGCAAGCTTCTCAACCCGAAGGCTCATACTGTCAATATTGTTCTTTCTGCCTCTAAATAAAATTGTAACTTGATATTTCGAGGGTGCTTTTCTGCTTATAACTTTTAAATTTATTTTTGAAAAGGCTTTTATGAATAAAATTCCCATTTGTTAAAGGTAATTTCATTTTCATCAGTTACTCCCTGGCAACTACTTCCGCGCATAAATGTATTAATGTTCTTGATGAATCGCTAGTAAATAAAGTACATTCCTTAAGAAAATATTTTCAGAGTAAATTCACGGTGCACTGTGAACTGTTTCTCTAGATATTCTACGGCTATTGCTGTATCATGCGATTTTTCACCGTTATGACCGCCATTCGTAGGTAAACGTCGCAAGAAGCAGCTTGCCAACCTGTTGGTAAAGCCCGTAGCAAAATCTACGCCGCGAACGGCGCGTGCGTTTGACGCGGAGATACGCCACGGAACAATAAAGGTTACACTCGGCGACAGTGCTTGCGGCTTGTCAGCGCCAGTTGCGCGATAAATAATGTTTGCTGCTGTCAGGCGGGAATTAATTGGCGGCGCGGCACATTAACATGGGCGTGCGCCGACGCTAAACAGTGTCTGCCGGCGCCGCTACGTGCCGTGCAAGCGGCGCTGCGCGGCGCGGGGCGACGCACGTCCATCTTGCGGCGGCTTCCTTCATCTGCCTAGCGACCTGCCTGTCACTTGAATGAAGCACCTTTTTCCCTACGCAGCCTGCCATTCAGACTCCACCACTCACGGCTGAAAACAGTGTGTGCTGGACTGGGAGCATTCTGATCACGAACTTTCATTTCAACGGCTTACTAGACACCTACCTATTAACTTTATTATCCAGCCGTTTGACGTCCAAGTATCAGTACCATGCTATTCCTTCCACTTACTCTCTGTAACAGCCAACGTTCCGTTGTGCGTAACGATACCGGATGGTTGTAATTATTAAAGTGCAGCTAGACATACGGGTCCAGTGTGGGCTGTTCTATCGTATGGCAGCGAACTTGGTGGATATGCTAACGCGTTAACGCGGAACCGATTTACGCTGGAGAACAATTCCAGTCTTTGTCACTAGGTGCAAGTCTGGCGCTGAACAACACCTGCTCGACGTCTCCAGTGCTCTTATGGAACAAGCAGTGTAAATGGCAGTTAACAAAAAAATCAACATGGTGCTTTTGCTAATTGTTTGACCTTTTTTATCCCCACGACCCTTTCCTAATCCTATACGTATCGAAACATTTCTATACGTCTTCCTCAGATTGACAGCGCCGCATTTGCGCCTGGTGGCCAAAATTGGAACTAATTTTTTCCAGCATAAAACAGTTCCACATTAAGGCTTGAAAATATCTACCAAGTTTCGCTCCCATATCGTAATTTACAGCTCACACTGGACGTCTTTGAGTAGTTTCACTTTAATCATAGCCACCCGGTATTAGGCTAACCTAATTAAATAAAAGGACCAGAATCTTGTTGAAGACCATGCAATTCTTTTACATATCTGCAGTACCCTTTCACATTAGAGTATGAAACGAAATAGACATAGGTCTGTGTGCATAAAAAATTCCGTCTTGTCTCCTTCGCAGCCGCAAGTCACATAACCGCATCCGTACGTCTTTTATTAGTGTCAGCGGATATTAAAATTTTAGAAATCACTTTAAACCGTTCGGTAAGCCAGTGTTCTGTTGGCTAAATTTTCGCATTCTGAAGTAGGACCTTGGAAATTACATCACACAGAGCGTACAGACCGATCATGACCACATTTTAATATAACATTGCCTGTCATAACTTAGTCTTCTTTGGCAATTAACGAAACAGATCGTGTGAATTATTCTACTGGTCGTTTCCGCGACATTCGGAGGTCTAATGTAGTCTTCACACGTCCTCGTCAAATGATGCCTACTGTCAAATGTTTTCAATGTAGTTCGTTCATCAAAATGCAGCTCAGTTCGCCATAACATTACGTCATAACGTGCTACACTTCTCATGTAATAAGGACCGCAAAGTGTACTTGTAAATAGACTGTCCGGTCATATTAGTTGACCACTTGTCAAAGCCTCTATAACCACCTTTTTCAGTTCGGACCGTTGCCATACGTCTAGGAAGAGTGTCAGTTAGGTTCTGGAAGGTACCGACACAGATGTGGAGCCATGCTGACTCGAGTGCTGTGGCTCGAACAGCCCGATCGAGGTGGTCGCGCAGATTCTCGATTTGGTTTAAATCCGGGAAGTTTGGTGGCCAGGAGAGTACGGTAAACTCATCCTGGTGCTAATCGAACCAAGCACTTCCAGCTGTGGGACACGTTCCATTGTCCTGCTGGTAGATACCACCGTGCCGAGGAAAAACAAACTGCATGTAGGGGTGGACATGGTCCCCAACGTATACGTTCTTGTATTGCTCCATTGAACCTTTCACAATGAGGAGATCACCCAGTGAATGCCACGCAAACATTCCCAAGAGCATAATGCCCCCTGATTCGGCCTGCACCGTTGTTTTCAGACATTTCACGCCTTAGACGCCAACGGCCACTTGTCCATTGGAGCATAAAACTTGATTTATTTGAAAAGGTCACCTATCGCTGCTCAGTGGACGTCCTGGTGCGGTACTGGCGTGCAAAACCCATCTTCGTCGCTGATGAGCAGAAGTCAGCTTGGGTGCATGAACCAGGAGCCTGCTGCAGAGGCCCAAACGCAGCAATGTTTGCTGAACGGTCAATGAGGAAATGCTGTCTGTAACCCGTTGCTTCATGTGGACGGTCACTTGTTCAAGAGTTGCACGTCTATTCGCCTGTACTCATTTCCGCTGCCGTCGTTCACCATTGTCGTCTACGGCCCTTGATGCATCGCAGTTACCTCGGTGCCGGTTTTGGTTATCACCATTTTGTCATCGACGGTATACTTTAACCACGGCACCACGCGATCAGTTTACACACTTCGCCGTTTCGGAAATGCTTCCACCCTTGGCCCAAAAGCCAATAATAATTCACTTCTGGATGTCAAATAAATCGCTCCGCTTCTGCTTTACGACAATGATTGGACTGTATCCTGCGTCCCCCCACCCACTCCTCTCGACACCTTTTATATACCCTCTGCAGCTGCCACCTGCCTGCCGTCTGTGAGTGGCAGTTGCACGTTGACATCGCACAGACGCGGTGGTCACATTAGTGTGACTTGCCCATGCATATTCTAGGCGAAATAAGGAAGTATGCAGAGAAGTCACAACATTAGACCTGCAGAGGATCGACATTTGTTGCAAGGATAGGCACTTTTTCTGAACGTAAACGAAAATAACTTACTGCGTATAAATATACACAAAGACCCCTTACTGTCGGTGAACGTCCGTGTGAGCCCAATCTCCAATTTTACTTGCATGATAAATCTGCGAGAGATACGTAGGAGGCATCTAGGAACATATGCTATCCGAATTTATCAGTTAACCACTCCATGGTGCACAACGCCTCTCTTACAGAGTCTGCCACTGAATCTGGCTGATTGTCTCTGTGACACTTTAGCACTTCATAACACAATTGCAGGACAATCACTGGAAACAGTCACATTCATAAAATGTCATGAGTATGCGTACTGAGTGATTTCAAGTGAAAAAACCGCATAAAACTAATCGCGAGTAAGATAAATGTCAGATTCAGGTTCATTGGGGTTATCCACAGGAAGTGTAAACCACCCATTAAGGAGGTATCTTACAATACTCTCGTTAGACCAATACTTTTACATCTACATCCGCATAGATACTTTGCAAATCACATTTAAGTGCCTGGCACAGGGTTAATCGATCCACCTTCACAATTCTCTAATATTCCAAAATCACGTAGCGCGCGGACGAATGGAAAAACTGCTAGAAGCCGACCTCGGGGAAGATCAGTTCGGATTCCGTAGAAATATTGGAACACGTGAGGCAATACTGACCTTACGATTTATCTTAGAAGAAAGATTAAGGAAAGGCAAACCTACGTTTTCAGCATTTGTAGACTTAGAGATAGCTTTTGACAATGTTGACTGGAATATTCTCTTTCAAATTCTAAAGGTGGCAGGGGTAAAATACAGGGAGCGAAAGGCTATTTACAATTTGTGCAGAAACCAGATGGCAGTTATAAGAGTCGAGGGGCACGAAAGAGAAGCAGTGGTTGGGAAGGGAGTGAGACAGGGTTGTAGCCTCTCCCCGATGTTATTCAATCTATATATTGAGCAAGCAGTAAAGGAAACAAAAGTAAAATTCGTAGTAGGTATTAAAATCCATGGAGAAGAAATAAAAACTTTGAGGTTCGCCGATGACATTGTAATTCTGTCAGAGACAGCAAAGGACTTGGAAGAGCAGTTGAATGGAATAGACAGTGTCTTCAAAGGAGGATATAAGATGAACATCAACAAAAGCAAAACGAGGATAATGGAATGTAGTCGAATTACGCCGGGTGATGCTGAGGGAATTAGATTAGGAAATGAGACACTGAAAATAGTAGATGAGTTTTGCTGTTTGGGGAGCAAAATAACTGATGATAGTCGAAGTAGAGAGGATTTAAAATGTAGACTGGCAATGGCAAGGAAAGCGTTTCTGAAGAAGAGAAATTTGTTAACATCGAGTATAGATTTAAGAGTCAGGAAGTCGTTTCTGAGAGTATTTATATGGAGTGTAGCCATGTATGGAAGTGAAACATGGACGATAAATATTTCCGACAAGAATAGAAGCTTCCAAAATGCGGTGCTACAGAAGAATGCTGTAGATTAGATGGGTAGATCACATAACGAATGAGGAGGTATTGAATAGAATTGGGGAGAAGAGGAGTTTGTGGCACAACTTGACAAGAAGAAGGGACCGGTTGGTAGGACATGTTCTGAGGCATCAAGGGATCACAAATTTAGCATTGGAGGCCAGCGTGGAGGGTAAAAATCGTAGAGGGAGACCAAGAGATGAATACACTAAGCAGATTCAGAAGGATGTAGGTTGCAGTAGGTACTGGGAGATGAAGAACCTTGCACAGGATAGGGTAGCATGGAGAGCTGCATCAAACCAGGGGTCCGCAGCTCGTGGTCGTGCGGTAGCGTTCTCGCTTCCCGCGCCCGGTTTCCCGGTTTCGATTCTCGGCGGGGTCAGGGATTTTCTCTGCCTCGTGATGACTGGGTGTTGTGTGATGTCCTTAGGTTAGTTAGGTTTAAGTAGTTCTAAGTTCTAGGGACTGATGACCATAGATGTTAAGTCCCGTAGTGCTCAGAGCCATTTGAACCTTTTTTTTTTTTTTTTTTTTTTTTGCATCAAACCAGTCTCAGGACTGAAGACACAACAACAACAACATAGCGCGCGGAAAGAACGAACAGCTATATCTTTCCGTACGAGCTCTGATTTCCCTCATTTTATCGTGGTGATCGTTTCTTCCTATGTAGGTCGGTGTCAACAAAATATTTTCGCATTTGGACGAGAAAGTTAATGATTGGAATTTCGCGAGAAGATTCCGTCGCAACGAAAAAGCCTTTCTTTTAATGATGTCCAGCCCAAATCCTGTATCATTTTAGTCACACTCTCTCCCATATTTCGCGATAGTGCAAAACTTACTGCCCTTCTTTGAACTTTTTCGATGTATTCCTTCAGTCCTGTCTGCTAAGGATCCCACACCGGGCAGCAGTATCCTAAAAGAGGACGGACAAGCGTAGTCTCCTTAGTAGGTCTGTTACATTTTCTAAGTGTCCTGCCAATAAAACGCAGTCTTTGGTTAGCCTTCCCCACAACATTTTCTGTGTGTTCCTTCCAATTTAAGTTGTTCGTAATTGTACTTCCTAGGTATTTAGATGAATTTATGACCTTTAGATAAGACTGATTTATCGTGTAACCGAAGTTTAACGAATACCTTTTAGAACTCATGCGGATGATCTCACACTTTTCGTTATTTAGTGTCAACTGCCTATTTTCGCACCATTCAGATATCTTTTTTAAATCGTTTTGCAATTTGCTTTGATCTTCTTATGACTTCATTAGTCGATAAACGACAGCGTCATCTGCAAACAACCTAAGACGGCTGCTCAGATTGTCACCCAAATCGTTTATATACAGGGTGTACATTTTAAGTTGACAAACCAGAATAACTCGAAAAATAAGCTTCACACGAAAAAATGTGTAGAATGCAAAGTTGATTATTTTCGAGGGGGACATCTGCTGGTGCTAAAATTAACCCTCTGGGGTTGGAGAAAGAGGCAACTTTAAAATTTCAAATGGGAACCCCCATTGCTTATTGCAGAATCAGATTCTACATAAAAGACTGCGTACATTTTGTCTTAAACATTTGTTTTGATTGTTGGCAGTTGGCGCTGTAATTCAAGAAAATTCATGTTCTAATTTTTGCGTGGAAAATGGTTACGGATAAATAAAAAATACATATTTACTTCGTAAATTTTGATTTGTTTGGTAATTAAAAGTTGTGTGGACTCGTGACCACGAAACAAACAAAGCTTATCCGACTCTGCGGAAAAAATTAATACAGTATTTGGGTCAACATTTGTAAAACTCTAATTCCTCTCTCTCAAACCCCACCCTATGGGGAGAGCGGGAGTTTTAGTTTTAGCGAATCAAAATTTACGAAGTAAATGAGAGAAGAAAAATAAAAATCGTAATTATGATTTTTCCATGTATGAACGCGAAAGGATCATTAAAAAAAAAGTAAATCAAAGCCAGGGTAACTAAATCAATATGGCATTCAAACATATCACGTACATATGCAAGGATGGCACTGCACCGACTGAGGGAGAAAACACATTCATGGCTCGCCTAGACTAGAATAAGAGTTTGGTGGGTAGGACATATGCTGAGACATTAAGGTATAGTTGATTTGGTAATGGAAGGAAGATTGGAGGGAGAGAAGGATAAAAGTGCAGAGTGAAACCAAGACCTGAATATAAGAAACAGAATCAGACGAATGCAGTAGCTGTGCACAGGATATACTGACGTGGAGCGTTTTCATCAAGCCAGACGTGGGACTAAAGGCAACAACAATCTGACCTAACGAGGATTTCTCAAATAAATTTGAGGGAAGAGCAAATTGAGAACTAAAACACACGCATAACATGTGTTAAGTGTTACGTGAATGGTTCACTAACGATTAAAGTGAATTTTAATCTCCGTATGGTACCACACACAGAACACAAGACCTGAAACAGAATGAAGCTGTACAAGACATGACTGCGCTAATGCCATTACTTGATATTGAGGCCGGCCACTGTGACCGAGCGGTTCTAGGCGCTTGTCTGGAACCGCGCTGCTG
This sequence comes from Schistocerca piceifrons, assembly GCF_021461385.2. NCBI lineage: Eukaryota > Metazoa > Arthropoda > Insecta > Orthoptera > Acrididae > Schistocerca > Schistocerca piceifrons. The sequence continues at coordinate 518,694,732 of NC_060139.1, read as the reverse complement.
CTACGGTCGCCGGTTCGAATCCTGCCTCGGGCATGGATGTGTGTGATGTCCTTAGTTCTGAGTCTAGGGAACTGATGACCTCAGATGTTAAGTCTCATAGTGCTTAGAGCCATTTGAGCCATTTGAAATTGATATTGAGAGCTAATTAAAACATAACGTTTCAGAACGGACCTATTTCAGCTGTTGTAATGGAATGCAGGAGAGACTGGAGAAGAGTATGTGTACAAACGTTCACGAGCTTTAACGAGCAAGGTTCGGAAATATAAGAATAGTGAATGGAGCGCTTCAGGGCCCTAAAATGACCAATCACTATCAGTCAGTCGGAAGAAGAGATCGAAGGGGTGGGATACGCTCTGATGGGATTGCTTAAATGATGAAGTGAGGAAGGAACAATTGGAAGTAACTTACGAGTGCTGAGTGCTTACCATTTCGTAAAATATTGGAAGGCATAAGAATGAGAAAATGAAAATAATGGGTACTACATCCGTCAACATGTGACCGCAAGTTTGACATCTACATCTACATCTACATTTATACTCCGCAAGCCACCCAACGGTGTGTGGCTGAGGGCGCTTTACGTGCCACTGTCATTACCTACCTTTTCTGCTCCAGTCGCGTATGGTTCGCGGGAAGAACGACTGTCTGAAAGCCTCCGTGCGCGCTCGAATCTTTCTAATTTTACATTCGTGATCTCCTCGGGAGGTATAAGTAGGGGGAAGCAATATATTCGATACCTCATCCAGAAACGCACCCTCTCGAAACCTGGCGAGCAAGGTACACCGCGATGCAGAGCGCCTCTCTTGCAAGTGTGCCACTTGAGTTTGCTAAACATCTCCGTAACGCTATCACGGTTACCAAATAACCCTGTGACGAAACGCGCCGCTCTTCTTTGGATCTTCTCTACCTCCACCGTCAACCCAAACTGGTACGGATCCAACACTGATGAGCAATACTCAAGTATAGGTCGAACAAGTGTTTTGTAAGCCATCTCCTTTGTTGATGGACTACATTTTCTAAGGACTCTCCCAATGAATCTCAACCTGGTACCCGCATTACCAACAATTAATTTTATATGATCATTCCACTTCCAATCGTTCCGCACGCATACTCCCAGATATTTTACAGAAGTAACTGCTACCAGTTTTTGTTCCGCTATCAGACTATTCAGTCTGCAAGATCTGGGTGGTCGCAGAGGGTGGGCTTACTGGTAGTTGGGAGCTCCAACGTCAGGCGCGTAATTGAGCCCCTTAGGGATATGGCAGCAAGAGAGGGGAAGAAAGCCAATGTCATTCCAGATGTCGAAAATGGTCCTTCCGGATGCCATGAAGGGTACAGGGTGCACCCATCAGCAGGTGGTCGCTCATGTCGGCACCAATGATGTGTGTCGCTATGGATCGGAGGAAATCCTCTCTAGCTTCCAGCGGCTATCTGATTTGGTGAAGACTGCCAGTCTCGCTAGCGGAATGAAAGCAGAGCTCACCATCTGCAGCATCGTCGACAGGACTGACTGCGGACCTTTGGTACAGAGCCGAGTGGAGGGTCTGAATCAGAGCCTGAGACGGTTCTGCGACCATGTGAGCGGCAGATTCCTCGACTTGCGCCATAGGGTAGTGGGGTTTCGGGTTCCGCTGGATAAGTCAGGATTCCACTACACGCAGCAAGCGGCTACACGGGTAGCAGGGGTTGTATGGCGTGGACTGGGCGGTTTTTTAGGTTAGATGGCCTCGGGCAAGTACAGTAAGGGCAACAACCTCATAGCGTGCGGGGCAAAGTCAGAACATGCGGGGGCCAAGCAGCAATCGGTATTGTAATTGTAAACTGTCGAAGCTGCATTGGTAAAGTACCGGAACTTCAAGCGCTGGTAGAAAGCACCGAAGCTCAAATCGTTATAGGTACAGAAAGCTGGCTGAAGCCAGAGATAAATTCTGCCGAAATTTTTACAAAGGCACAGATGGTGTTTAGAAAGGATAGATTGCATGCAACCGGTGGTGGCGTGTTCGTCGCTGTTAGTAGTAGTTTCTCCTGTAGTGAAGTAGATGTGGATATTTCCCGTGAATTATTATGGGTGGAGGTTACAATCAACAACCGAGCTAGGTTAATAGTTGGCTCGTTTTACCGACCTCCCGACTCAGCAGCATTAGTGGCAGAACATCTGAGAGAAAATTTGGAATACATTTCACATAAATTTTCCCAGCATGTTATAGTCTTAGGAGAAGATTTCAGTTTACCAGATATAGACTGGGACATTCAGATGCTTAGGATGGGTGGTAGGGACAGAGCATCGAGTGACATACTGAGTGCACTATCTGAAAATTACCTCGAGCAATTAAACAGAGAACCGACTCGTGGAGATAACATCTTGGACCTACTGATAACAAACAGACCCGAACTTTTCGATTCTGTAAGTGCAGAACAGGGAATCAGTGTTCATAAGGCCGTTGCAGCATCCCTGAATATGGAAGTTAATAGGAATATAAAAAGAGGGAGGAAGGTTTATCTGTTTAGCAAGAGTAATAGAAGGCAGACTTCAGACTACCTAACAGATCAAGACGAAAATTTCTGTTCCGACACTGACAATGTTGAGTGTCTATGGAAAACGATCAAGGCAATCGTAAAATGCATTTTAGACAGGTACGTGCCGAGTAAAACTGTGAGGGACGGGAAAAACCGACCGTGGTATAACAACAAAGTTAGGAAACTACTGCGAAATCAAAGAGAGCTTCACTCAAAGTTTAAACGCAGCCGAAACCTCTCAGACAAACAGAAGCTAAACGATGTCAAAGTTAGCGTAAGGAGGGCTATGCGTGAATTGTTCAGTGAATTCGGAAGTAAAATTCTATGTACCGACTTGACAGAAAATCCTAGGAAGTTCTGGTCTTATGTTAAATCAGTAAGTGGCTCGAAACAGCATATCCAGACACTCCGGGATGGTGGCATTGAAACAGAGGATGACACGCGTAAAGCTGAAATACTAAACACCTTTTTCCAAAGCTGTTTCACGGAGGAAGACCGCACTGCAGTTCCTTCTCTAAATCCTCGCACAAACGTAAAAATAGCTGACATCGAAATAAGTGTCCAAGGAATAGAAAAGCAACTGGAATCACTCAATAGAGGAAAGTCCGCTGGACCTGACGGGATACCTATTCGATTCTATACAGAGTACGCGAAAGATCTTGCCCCCCTTCTAACAGCCGTGTACCGCAAGTCTGTAGAGGAACGGAAGGTTCCAAATGATTGGAAAAGAGCACAGGTAGTCCCAGTCGTCAAGACGGGTCGTCGAGCAGATGCGCAAAACTATAGACCTATATCTCTGACGTCGACCTGTTGTAGAATTTTCGAACACGTTTTTTGCTCGCGTATCATGTCGTTTTTGGAAACCCAGAATCTACTCTGTAGGAATCAACATGGATTCCGGAAACAGTGATCGTGTGAGACCCAACTCGCTTTATTTGTTCATGAGACCCAGAAAATATTAGATACAGGCTCCCAGGTAGATGCTATTTTCCTTGACTTCCGGAAGGCGTTCGATACAGTTCCGCACTGTCGCCTGATAAACAAAGTAAGAGCCTACGGAATATCAGACCAGCTGTGTGGCTGGATTGAAGAGTTTTTAGCAAACAGAACACAGCATGTTGTTATCAATGGAGAGACGTCTAGAGACGTTAAAGTAACCTCTGGCGTGCCACAGGGGAGTGTTATGGGACCATTGCTTTTCACAATATTTATAAATGACCTAGTAGATAGTGTCGGAAGTTCCATGCGGCCCTTCGCGGATGATGCTGTAGTACACATAGAAGTTGCAGCATTAGAAAATTGTAGCGAAATGCAGGAAGATCTGCAGCGGATAGGCACTTGGTGCAGGGAGTGGCAACTGACCCTTAACATAGACAAATGTAATGTATTGCGAATACATAGAAAGAAGGATCCTTTATTGTACGATTATATGATAGCGGAACAAACACTGGTAGCAGTTACTTCTGTAAAATATCTGGGAGTATGAGTGCGGAACGATTAGGAGTGGAATGATCACATAAAATTAATTGTTGGTAAGGCGGGTACCAGGTTGAGATTCATTGGGAGAGTCCTTAGAAAATGTAGTCCATCAACAAAGGAGGTGGCTTACAAAACACTCGTTTGACCTATACTTGACTATTGCTAATCAGTGTGGGATCCGTACCAGATTGGGTTGACGTAGGAGATAGAGAAGATCCAAAGAAGAGCGGCGCGTTTCGTCACAGGGTTATTTGGTAACCGTGATAGCCTTACGGAGATGTTTAGCAAACTCAAGTGGCAGACGCTGCAAGAGAGGCGCTCTGCAAGAGAGGCGCTCCGCAAACGCGGTGTAGCTTGCTCGCCAGGTTTCGAGAGGGTGCGTTTCTGGATGAGGTATCGAATATATTGCTTCCCCCTACTTATACCTCCCGAGGAGTTGACGAATGTAAAATTAGGGGGATTCGAGCGCGCACGGAGGCTTTCAGACAGTCGTTCTTCCCGCGAACCACACGCGACTGGAACAGGAAAGGGAGGTAATGACAGTGGCACGTAAAGCGCCCTCCGCCACACACCGTTGGGTGGCTTGCGGAGCATAAATGTAGATGTATATGTAGATAATCATACAATAAAGGATCCTTCTTTCTATGTATTCGCAATACGTTACATCTGTCTATGTTAAGGGTCAGTTGCCACTCCCTGCACCAAGTGCCTATCCGCTGCAGATCTTCCTGCATTTCGCTACAATTTTCTAATGCTGCAACTTCTCTGTATACTACAGCATCATCCGCGAAGGGCCGCATGGAACTTGCGCCACTATCTACTAGGTCATTTATACATATTGTAAAAAACAATGGCCTCATAACACTCCCCTGTGGCACGCCAGAGGTTACTTTAACGTCTCTAGACGTCTCTCCATTGATAACAACATGCTGTGTTCCGTTTACTAAAAACTCTTCAATCCAGCCACACAGCTGGTCTGATATTCCGTAGGCTCTTACTTTGTTTATCAGGCGACAGTGCGGAACTGTATCGAACGCCTTCCGGAAGTCAAGGAAAATAGCATCTACCTGGGATCCTGTATCTAATATTTTCTGGGTCTCATGAACAAATAGAGCGAGTTGGGTCTCACACGATCACTGTTTCCGGAATCCATGTTGATTCCTACAGAGTAGATTCTGGGTTTCCAAAAACGACATGATACGCGAGCAAAAAACGTGTTCTAAAATTCTGCAACAAATCGACGTCTATAGTTTTGCGCATCTGCTCGACGACCCTCCTTGAAGACTGGGACTACCTGTGCTCTTTTCCAATCATTTGGAACCTTCCGTTCCTCTACAGACTTGCGGTACACGGCTGTTAGAAGGGGGGCAAGTTCTTTCGGGTACTCTGTATAGAATCGAATAGGTATCCCGTCAGGTCCAGCGGACTTTCCTCTGTTGAGTGATTCCAGTTACTTTTCTATTCCTTGGACACTTATTTCGATGTCAGCCATTCTTTCGTTTGCGCGAGGATTTAGAGAAGGAACTGCAGTGCGGTCTACCACTGTGAAACAGCTTTGGAAAAAGGTGTTTAGTATTTCAGCTTTACGCGTGTCATCCTCTGTTTCAATGCCATCATCCCGGAGTGTCTGGATATGCTGTTTCGAGCCACTTACTGATTTAACATAAGACCAGAACTTCCTAGGATTTTCTGTCAAGTCGGTACATAGAATTTTACTTTCGAATTCACTGAACGCTTCACGCATAGCCCTCCTTACGCTAACTTTGACATCGTTTAGCTTCTGTTTGTCTGAGAAGTTTTGGCTGCGTTTAAACTTTGAGTGAAGCTCTCTTTGCTTTCGCAGTAGTTTCCTAACTTTGTTGTTATACCACGGTCGGTTTTTCCCGTCCCTCACAGTTTTACTCGGCACGTACCTGTCTAAAACGCATTTTACGATTGCCTTGAACTTTCTCCATAGACACTCAACATTGTCAGTGTCGGAACAGAAATTTTCGTTTTGGCCTGTTAGGTAGTCTGAAATCTGCCTTCTATTACTCTTGCTAAACAGATAAACCTTCCTCCCTTTTTTATATTCCTATTAACTTCCATATTCAGGGATGCTGCAACGGCCTTATGATCACTGATTCCCTGTTCTGCACTTACAGAGTCGAAAAGTTCGGGTCTGTTTGTTATCAGTAGGTCCAAGATGTTATCTCCACGAGTCGGTTCTCTGTTTAATTGCTCGAGGTAATTTTCGGATGTGCACTCAGTATAATATCACTCGATGCTCTGTCCCTACCACCCATCCTAAGCATCTGAGTGTCCCAGTCTATATCTGGTAAACTGAAATCTCCACCTAAGACTATAACATGCTGAGAAAATTTATGTAAAATGTATTCCAAATTTTCTCTCAGTTGTTCTGCCACTAATGCTGCTGAGTCGGGAGGTCGGTAAAACGAGCCAACTATTAACCTAGCTCGGTTGTTGATTGTAACCTCCACCCATAATAATTCACGGGAAATATCCACATCTACTTCACTACAGGAGAAACTACTACTAACAGCGACAAACACGCCACCACCGTTTGTATGCAATCTATCCTTTCTAAACACTATCTGTGCCTTTGTAAAAATTTCGGCAGAATTTATCTCTGGCTTCAGCCAGCTTTCTGTACCTATAACGATTTGAGCTTCGGTGCTTTCTACCAGCGCTTGAAGTTCCGGTACTTTACCAATGCAGCTTCGACAGTTTACAATTACAATACCGATTGCTGCTTGGCCCCGGCATGTCCTGACTTTGCCCCGCACCCTATGAGGCTGCTGCCCTTTCTGTACTTCCCCGAGGCCATCTAACCTAAAAAAACTGCCCAGTCCACGCCACACAACCCCTGCTACCCGTGTAGCCGCTTGCTGCGTGTAGTGGACTCCTGACATATCCAGCGGAACCCGAAACCCCACCACCCTATGACGCAAGTCGAGGAATCTGCAGCCCACACGGTCGCAGAACCGTCTCAGGCCCTGATTCAGACCCTCCACTCGGCTCTGTACCAAAGGTCCGCAGTCAGTCCTGTCGACGATGCTGCAGATGGTGAGCTCTGCTTTCATTCCGCTAGCGAGACTGGCAGTCTTCACCAAATCAGATAGCCGCTGGAAGCTAGAGAGGATTTCCTCCGGTCCATAGCGACACACATCATTGGTGGCGACATGAGCGACCACCTGCAGATGGGTGCACCCTGTACTCTTTATGGCATCCGGAAGGACCCTTTCGACATCTGGAATGACTCCCCCCGGTATGCACACGGAGTGCACATTGGCTTTCTTCCCCTCTCTTGCTGCCATATCCCTAAGGGGCCCCATTACACGCCTGACGTTGGAGCTCCCAACTACCAGTAAGCCCACCCTCTGTGACCACCCGGATCTTGCAGACTGAGGGGCAACCTCTGGAACAGGACAAGCAGCCATGTCCGGCCGAAGATCAGTATCAGCCTGAGACAGAGCCTGAAACCGGTTCGTCAGACAAACTGGAGAGGCCTTCCGTTCAGCCCTCCGGAATGTCTTTCGCCCCCTGCCACACCTCGGGACGACCTCCTACTCTACCACAGGTGAGGGATCAGCCTCAATGTGGACAGTATCCCGGGCAGCCACAGTCGTAGTCCGATCGGCTGATGCGTGGGACGAGCTGGCTGTCCCCGACAAACCCCCATCCGGATCCCCACAGTGATGCCCATTGGCAACAGCCTCAAGCTGTGTGACCAAGCCAACACTGCCTGAAGCTAGGAGCGAAGGGATGGCAACTCAGCCTGCATCCGAACACAGCAGTTGCAGTTGACTTGAGTTGTCCTTTTAAACACAATTTATTTCATTGTTTTAGTTTCTGAAGGAGAAATATTATTGAATCTTCCGCTTCAAGTACCTGAACTAGTTCTTAAGGAGAGGTTTTACTCTTTAGAATTTAGCGGTGTTACTACTCTTTTTTAATGTTCATTTTCAGTAATTCTGAAGTAACTGGATCTTTCCTTCAAAGTCATTTTATCCATTTTTTTGTAATTAGGAATTCATACATTCCTTTTAGGATAAAAACGAAACTTCAAAAATTGCAGTTTCTTCCTTCAATGGCCTTAATTTAAAATTAAACATTTCAGAAAATTTAGGGTAATAATAAAACTTTAAAAATTGTATTTTCTGCCTTCGACGATCTTAATTGAAAATTAAAACATTTCAATCTAGATTGCTAATTTAACTACTGAAATTATACATTACACGAAATGGAAGAAACAGGAAAAATGTGCAGAGCTGGAATTATTAGGGGAAAGTATATCCTCGTGTTGACAGTAGTATGTACTAACGAATTGTAAAAGTGTACCCAGTCATTTAAGATGGTATGCCGGAATAAAATCCTCTTTGTTTATAAGCCACGTCACCATTCCATAGGGAGTTGGTAGGCATAGCCACAGCAGCGCAACAGCACGCAAATTCGCAAGAGACAACATTTAAGAAACGTACCAAGTTAAGTCGTAGAGGAACTAACTTTAGGTCCAATAAGGCTCGTAGAACACTTGTTAATGTTTCCAACCGAGAATAGGCGACGGCTCTGTTGCAGTGCTGAGTAAAGATCATAATTTTTCTCCAGCTCCGCGAGGTCTGCCAATATCTGCCAATATTTGATACTGTTAATGCAATAGAGCAGCGCATTAGGCGTATTTCGCACGTCGCAGCTGAGGACATCCGGGAAACTACAAGTCGTACCCAGCTGCAAGCTAAGCATCAAAAACCAGTATCAGCCAAGAGACCACATGTTACTTACGCTCATTACTTGAGAAGGAGGAATTGGTTGTCTTGCAGCCGATAAAGGAAATGCCACTGCACTTCGGAGCACTGAAGACTACATACATTAGACTACATTTATTAGATATGACACATACTGGAAACTTACTTGCAATCCGACACAGATCATAGTTAGAAAACGAAAATCATTAAAAGACTCTGGTATCCACTCTGGTATCCCAGACGAAGTGGTGAAGAAATTAATGCCACATGCCACGAGATCTCCCACGCTTTCTGGATTGCCGAAGATAAACAAAGCAGGTGCCCCTACTAGACCCACTGTTAGTGCAGTCAGTTCGCACACTTACGTACTGGCAAAAGATCTGGCACGATTATTAGCGCTGAGGCACTGTGAACACACATTGTTAACTCGCACACACTTGTTAGTCAGTCAACAAAATGAAGATAGGCCTGACCGACATGATGGTCAATCTGCACGTAGTATCACTCTTCACGAGGGTGCCATGTAAAACACGCTGGATATTTAAGCCCAACAATTTCCATCTGGGGTGATGTCGTTCCATCATGCCTCAGCAACAACAGTTTCTCGTACTGCGACGAAAGTACTGATGGAATGATCTTCGGTTATCGTGAACTTCTTCACAGAGAACTTTGACGAGCAGGCTCTGAACTCCACGAAGTTCCGTCCATCTTGCTTCCCACAGTACTTTGACGACACCTTCATAACATGGCCTCAGGGTGAAAATGCACTGCAGCAGTCCACCGATCATCTGAACTGTGTGAATTACAACATTATATTTACCACCGTCAGATGGCTTGCGGAGTATGGATGTAGATGTAGAGATGGAGAGGAATGGCAAGATACTGTTATTGGGGATTTTAGCTGAGCAGAAGGCAGAATGTCTGCTTGGCTATTCAGTGTACAAGAAACCAATTCACACTACCATTCCCTGAACGCCCAGTAGGCTTCGGCACCCTGTACAAAAGAATTCAGTCCTAAAAATGATAGTACACAGAGCAAAGATTATTTCTGACGACAACCACCTACAGCTCAAATTGCAGCATTTCAGATGCATGTTCAAAGAAAATGGTTAAAGCAGCGGAGACACTGCAAATGTTTTCAGGTATCACTGATGCAGGATGCCTCATAAATCAGAAAAGAGGCCCAGCTTGTTATATTCCTGCCATAGTGTGGAGTAATGAGCAGGACATTAGAGCATGTGCTGTAAAGATGTGAGTACTAGGAGGGAGGTTATCCTGATGCGTTTTGTTTGTGCAGACTGCATGTATTCAGGGGCAAGCATATATCAAGGCACAAACCTATTCTTCTGTTAATTGATGTGACACCCTAAGGGTTGATTTATGATCCTCTGGAAAAACCTATCGTTCTGGGAAACCCTCCACCCCTCCCCCTCTTCCTCCACCTCCCCACCCTTCTGGGAGAACCCAAATGCCTCCTCTCCATTACTGATACAATCACAGTTTTGATATCAAATTAACTGCCTAATTAATTTGATTAATTAATTAATCCCTCCCATCTAGGGTATCTCCAGTCCTCCCCTCCCCCTCTTCCCCTCAGCTCCCCATTTGGAAACTGGTGGAGAAAAGATTGAGTCTGTGATGGAGAGGAAAGATCTTATGGCACAAATTTCAAATCAATGTCAGTAATAATAATATGTTGATGCTTAGTCTTTATTTAAACAGTTTTTGAGAGATACAAGTACCACACTTGGGTACAGCTCACATCTTCCCCCACTTCTCATGATATAATAACTGCAAGCAGCAAGGAATGGGATGAAGTCAGTATATCAGCTGTCTTTTGTGGTCATTAGCACATGTGTGTGTCATCTGGATACTGGGCATGTCATTTGCACACCACAGAGGTCAGGCTATGTATGAAGGCAGGCGCCCCCAGAAGCCAGGTAGAGCACCAATCACTGACAGGTCCATTCACGTGGAAGTCTGTAGCCTAATGGTATGTACACGCCAGTGCAAACCTCTGTTGTCGCCATACGGAACCACTGTGAGACTGTGCATGTGCAGTGTGACATCCACTGAGATGACTGCATGCACAGGAAACTCCTGTTAGGCACCTCCCAGCCCACCACAGGGAAACTGGTATCGGAGGCCTCACAGCCACTCACCACACATGCCATACATGCCTAAGTGGATGCATGTACATCTCAAATAGCTTCTCCTGTCGAACAAAGCATCAGGTGTCAGCAACCCTTCGATACTTGACACCTCAGAAATTGCCACCAAACCATCACTGCTGTCTCTTAGTGGCTACTTCTTATCTGTGTGTAAACCAACGTGTCCTAACAAGCAGATTGAGGTTTTCATCCCTCCCCAAATTACTGCAGTCCTATTGCGTAATTCTGAATCAGTGGAGGTATATGAACCCCAGCCACTTCACTCTCGTCCCCATTCTGCTATCATCCACGGTTGTTAGTTTGATCATCAGTTTTCCCGTTTTTGTGTTAGTTTACTTGCAAGATGAAGCGTTTTACGAGCAGCACCAGCAGCAGCATCAGTGGCTGTGCCAAACGCCCGAAGCAAGCAGAATTGCCATGTAACCACATATTTTCAGTACTGGCCATTAAAATTGCTATACCACGAAGATGGCGTGCTACAGACGCGAAATTTAACCGACAGGAAGAAGATGTTGTGATAGGCAAATGATTAGCTTTTCAGAGCATTCACACAAGGTTGGCGCCAGTGGCGACACCTACAACGTGCTGACATGAGGAAAGTTTCCAACCGATTTCTCATACACAAACAGCAGTTGACCGGCGTTGCCTGGTGAAACGTTGTTGTGATGCCTCGTGTAAGGAGGAGAAATGCGTACCATCACATTTCCGATCGTGATAAAGTTCGGATTGTAGCATAACGCGATTGCGGTTTATTGTATCACGACATTGCTGCTCGCGTTGGTCGAGATCCAATGACTGTTAGCAGAATATGAAATCGGTGGATTCAGGAGGGTAATACGGAACGCCGTGCTGGATTCCAACGGCCTCATATGACAAGCAGTCGAGATGACAGGCATCTTATCCACATGGCTGTAACGGATCGTGCAGCCACGTCTCGATCCCTGAGTCAACGAATGGGGACGTTTGCAAGACAACAACCATCTGCACGAACAGTTCGACGACGTTTGCAGCAGCATGGACTATAAGCTTGGAGACAACGGCTGCGCTTATCCTTAACGCTGCATCACAGACAGGAGTGCCTGCGACGGTGTATTCAACGACGAACTTGGGTGCACGAATGGCAAAACGTCATTTCGGCGATCTCAGTTGATGGAACCACAGCGTTTCATGTGAGAAGCTTCCTGCGTGAGGGGATGGAGAGGGAGTTGCATTGTTGCGAGGCGGTGCCAGATGACGTGAGGAATATCGGACAGATCCCAAGTGAGATAGGTAATAGACACTCACTCTGCTTACAAATAACCTGTGTTCTTTCACTCATGGCAGTAGAAGGCCACGTTTGGAATGATGCACTTATTTCTCGTTATTTCTTCTCTACAGCACCACCGTCCACACAGTATGCAATGGCACAGGTACTGGGGCAGTAAAAGAACTACCATGTAGATGAGGTTCTGTGTAGAAGGCTCCGGCATGTAAGACAGACTTTTTAATTGAGTGGGAAGAGGCCCAGCCACACCACTCCTTCGTACCCACCCCCGCACCATCCTCTCTGGCGTCCATGCGCCAAGATCCATCTTGCAACTGGCTCCGGGTTGTGACACCAACTATCTCCGCAGCCGCAGACGCAGCCGCAGCCAGGATGATCACTCTGGTGCAATGCACGATATCCTCTTCCCCCACATTCTTGCCCAAACTTCAAGGTACATGCACCTACCTGAGCCTTCATGCAACAGTTATCAGCAGCAGCAACATTGACAACTAGTTATAGTTGTAGCAGTAGTAGTAATCGTATGACTAGCAGCAGTTCCCTCCTCCACCCATTTAGTGAAGTACTTCAAATTATTAACGCCATACTGGAATTATGATACTCGATGATTGCAGACGCCTTAGAGGAGATAATCTCGTTGTCTAGGGTTCAGATTTCAGCAGGATGGTATCGTGATCCTGCAGGACTTCTGAAAGCGCACCTTCCTGTTCTGGAAATGGAGCTCTGCAAGGTTGTTAACGAGCCATGGTATCCCACCATTAAATGCAGTGCTGTGTTGTGTAACGAACTGTTGCATCCCCCTTCCTCTCTGACCAGACCTTTGGCATTGAAAGACAAGCCTTCACTATCGTTGGGTGGGGGGGGGGGGGGAATGGGGAAACGGCATATCATGGAGCATATCAATCACCGAGTGGTTCCGTGAGTCCACCTAGAGAGTTATATTGGACCAGTTTTCCGAGATGGAAGTTTGAGGGTCGGCTAAAGCACTCAGTCAAATAGTACACCTTGACAAAACCTTACATGTAGGGATATCTGCGCACCATGTGTGCCAACAAAAGTTGCATTCACAAAAAAAAAAAAAATTATATCACAAGCTCATCTTGCATGTCATATAAATAGATTTTTTTTAAGTTTCACCTGCTGCTAGCTGTCCAAATCTTGTTATTTTCTAAGTGTATATGTATACATACACAGTTGAAACCTATCAAAATTGTTGTTGTATAACCACCATGTAACTGCCACTATTGGGACTGTTGTAGTGTGAGAATAAATGTATCTCAGCATTAGTTTTTAGTGAATATTTACATATCTGAAAATTTTAAATGTTTCAAATATTACTTTTTTTTAATTGTGTAAGAAAGTATCTCTGTATTGAATATTGCAACGAAATTGTATCTCAAAAACCAAATCCCATCTCAGGAATCAAATTGTTTTTGTGAGAACTGAACAAACAAACAAAAATGTTTGTTACCATACATCCATGTTGTTCTTTACAAAAAACCTACCCCACCTGTATATGTAAAGGATGTGGCAGACACAAAAGACTTTAATTTTGACATGAAGTGAAGTTTAACATGGAAGATAACAAAATATACGGAATAGCTGCATGGGATTACGCCTACCGTGCAGCATGAATTGGCTTTTGGGAGCAGGAGGCAAATTACTATGTCTACTTCCAAATACATAAACATGTCTAAAATTATATCACCAGTACTTGAAGGAAATCACAGATGTAGTATCTGGGCAAAACTGTATACTATCAAAGTGGGAACAGGGTGACGAGAAATAGTACACAGATTGTGAGGTAAAAAAACCATTTATGCTTCAATCTTCTTAAAAGTAATTTTACATTTTCATAAACGTTCCTGTTCCTGTTCTTCAGTCGATGGGGAGCAGGACATCCATTGAATTCCAGGTCTTGAATAGCAGGTAACTTGAAGATTTGACGCATCCATGTGATCTCCTCAACTTGACGTAAATGATGGTATCTGTGTGGTCGAATAATCGAAGCGACGTCACCATATCTTCGTAGGACATACCAGGATCGTCCCCGTGAACTCCCTGGCAGAATAGCGTTAAGAACTTCGCATCTATTTGTGTTTTAACACACCTCACATCCTTGAAAGAGCTCGGTAATGCAATGTTTCTGAGAATTTCTGTATTATTCTAGCATCTTCTGTGTATGCTATAAATGCAACATCTATAGATATGAACCGTCTATGCTCATCATCATCTAAAATGATGCTCATACCTTGAGATAACATTGTGAAATGCTCTGGGTATGGCGCACCACCCGGTCATTTATAAAGCTCGTTGCTCAACACTGGTGAAGAGGCAATAGTTAATCACATGATCGTGTAGTACTAGAGATTATGCGGCAGTGTGTACTGGGAAATTTGCTGACAGTTCAAAAATCAGTTCATGCATCTACAGGTCCTGATCTAATTATATTGTTCTGTTTTGAGCAGTCCGCTAAGATGATTGGCGCCAGGTTGAGTACACGTCCTTCCTCTTCATAGTATGAAGCACAGAACCTCATATACATGTCATATCCTAGACTGTATATATTTTCATTTCACTGCATGTCTACATTATCATAAGGGTAAAATTCGGAGTTCAGGGGAAATCAGCCATCAGTTAACTTGCTTTTTCCAATTTTCGTGGAATCAATTTGCTATTTCCCTCTTCTGTTCGTCTGAAACGCTAGTATGACGAACATGGCAAAGATTTTAATAGACTGCGTTCGTCTGCTTGCAGTCGGTAGCACTGGGTGCTCTAAAACCTCCCATGAATGGAAAGATAATGGTGAAATTACTCTTGCATTCAGAGATTTTAATAGTTTAAAATGCTGCTAATCTGATACAGCGATATGTGGCATCTTCTGTATTTTTTTGGTGGTGATGATCTCGTTCTCCTCTTTAGCTCCTTGAATGTATGAGTTGTTATCGGTTACACTCCAGACCAGTGTAAATTCCTGTTTAGCATTCATGACAATTAGTCGCATGCCCTCTAAATATCACAGTTTTAAAGGCATATACGCAGTAAATCTCTTGTACTCTTGCATTGTTCTATTCACTGGCTCGCCTGTGAACAATCTAGTGTTTTCTAAATCATTCAGATCTAAAGGAGAAGCAGAAACATACGTTTTAAGAACTGATGTTATGTCTACAATGTGCGTACAGTCAATCTAGACGCCATTAAAATCATATCACATCTCATGAAACAGGAATGCCGAAGCATTATGTGCAAGGATCTGAATCTTAATGTAGCAGTTCCGTCTCTTTTCATTAATTATCCATCAGGATACATGAAACTCCTGCGTGGCAGGGTTAAAGTGTCTTGGTGTTCGATAACAATCCTAATTTCATCGTTCTTCTTAAATTTGGTTGAAGCATAAACTTTATGCAAGAACTATTCCTGGCATATAATAGACTCATCATATTCCAACAGGCTACTTGCATCAAATGGCGTCATTGCAAGATTTCAGACCAACTGATTTAAGAAAGTTGTAGTTCGCACATGTTATCACCCTGGTGTATTGTTGTGCCGTGCATTGTGCTTGTTGGTTTTATACCTTACACCCTATGTTGTCTTCATTGACAATATAAGGACGCTGGGGTAGGGGGGAGGGAGGTTGCTGCTCGTCAGTTCTGCCTCCAACAAATCCCAGATGGTTGAAGGTCACCACCGCCACTTCCGGGCCTCTGCACATTCGAGGTCACTGCAGGTTCCACTTCAGATGTAGCCGTATAATGATTTCCTTGCCATGAAACTGCAAAAAGGTGGGAATTTAAGGAGATGGCACCTGGATAAACTGACTAAACCAGATGTTGTACAGAGTTTCATTGAGAGTATAAGGGAACAATTGACAGGAATGGGGGAAAGAAATACAGTAGAAGAAGAATGGGTAGCTTTGAGAGATGAAGTAGAGAAGGCAGCAGAGGATCAAGTAGGTGAAAAGACGAGGGTTAGTAGAAATCCTTGGGTAACAGAAGAAATATTGAATTTAATTGATGAAAGAGAAAATATAAAAATGCAGTAAATGAAGCAGGCAAAACGTAATAACAAACGTCTCAAAAATGAGATCGACAGTAAGTTCAAAATGGCTAAGCAGGGATGGCTAGAGACCAAATGGAAGGATGTAGAGGATTATCTCACTAGGGGTAAGATAAATACTGCCTACAGGAAAATTAAAGAGACCTTTGGAGAAAAGAGAACCACTTGTATGAATATCAAGAGCTCAGATGGAAACCCAGTTCTAAGCAAAGAAGGGAAAGCAGAAAGGTGGAAGGAGTATATAGAGAGTCTATACAAGGGCGATGTACTTGAGGACAATATTATGGGAATGGAAGAGGATTTAGATGAAGATCAAATGGGAGATACGTTTCTGCGTGAAGAGTTTGACAAAGCACTGAAAGACCTGAGTCGAAACAAGGCCCTGGGAGTAGACAACATTCCATTAGAACAACTGACGGCCTTGGGAGAGCCAGTCCTGACAAAAAACTACAATCTGGTGAGCAAGATGTATGAGACAGGCGAAATAACCTCACACTTCAAGAATAATATAATAATCCCAATCCCAAAGATAGCAGGTGCTGACAGATGTGAAAATTACTGAACAATCAGTTTAATAAGTCACGGATGCAAAATACTAACGCGAATTCTTTACAGACGAATGAAAAAACTGGTAGAAGCTGATCTCGAGGAAGATCTGTTTTGATTCCGTAGAAATACTGGAACACGTGAGGCAATACTGCCCCTACGACTTATCTTAGAATCTAGATTAAGGAAAGGCAAACCTACGTTTCTAGCATTTGCAGACTTAGAGAAAGCTTTTGACAATGTTGACTGGAATACTCTCTTTCTAATTCTGAAAGTGGCAGGGGTAAAATACAGGGAGCGAAGGGCTATTTACGATTTGTACATAAACCAGATGGCCTCTCCCCGGTGTTATTCAATCCGTATATTGAGCAAGCAGTGAAGGAAACAATAGAAAATTTCGGAGTAGGTATTAAAATCCATGGAGAAGAAATAAAAACTTTGAGGTTCGCTGATGACATTATAATTCTGTCAGAGACAGCAAAGGACTTAGAAGAGCAGTTGAACGGAATGGATAGTGTCTTGAAAGGAGGATATAAGATGAACATCAACAAAAGCCAAACGAGGATAATGGAATGTAGTCGAATTAAGTCGGGTGACGCTGAGGGAATTAGATTAGGAAATGAAACACTTAAAGTAGTACAGGAGTTTTGCTATTTGGGGAGCAAAATAACTGATAATGGTCGAAGTAGAGAGGATTTAAAATGTAGACTGGCAATGGCAAGGAAAGCGTTTCTGAAGAAGAGAAATTTGTTAACATCGAGTATAGATTTAAGTGTCAGTAAGTCGCTTCTGAAAGTATTTGTATGAAATGTAGCCATGTATGGAAGTGAAACATGGACGATAACTAGTTTGGACAAGAAAAGAATAGAAGCATTCGAAATGTGGGGCTACAGAAGAATGCTGAAGATTAGACGGGTAGATCATATAACTAATGGTATAGAATAGGAATGGAGAGAAGTTTGTGGCACAACTTGACTAGAAGAAGGCATCGGTTGGTAGGATATGTTCTGAGGCATCAAGGGATCGCCAATTTAGTATTGGAGGGCAGCGTGGAGGATAAAAATCGTAGAGGGACAACAAGAGATGAATACGCTAACCAGATACAGAAGGATGTAGGTTGCAGTAGGTACTGGGAGATGAAGAAGCTTGCACCGGATAGAGTAGCATGGAGAGCTGCATCAAGACCACAACAACAACAACAGCCATGAAAGTCGACAAGTTGATTATCTTGGTCCACAATCCGCAGCTCCTGGTAGTTCAGTGTCTGAACTGTTGCTGGGAGGTAACAACGTTGGTAGGTGTATCAGCAACCTTATACCTTTTTCCAACTGATGGGAAGAATTCTTCAAATTGTATGAATCAGTCTATTGTTGAGACAAGAGTTCGTTGCAGTGTTACGCATGACACTGATTGTACTGACAAGAAGTATATCCACTGACTGCTCTGATACATAAAATTTATTAGGATCCTGAGCAGTGTGTGGCTTGTGTTTGTGCCATCTGTTGCATTGTGTCTTTTGCAGTTCTTTGTCCTCTTCTGGGATATTCCCATGAGCAGCAACGTGGTTTTTAAGTTGGAGCTGGCCGGTGTGGTCGAGCGGTTCTAGGCGGTACAGTCTGGAACCGCGCGACCGCTACGGTCGCGGGTTCGAATCCTGCCTCGGGCAGTTCTAAGTTCTAGGGGACTGATGACCTCAGAAGTTAAGTCCCGTAGTGCTTAGAGCCACTTAAGTTGGAAAATTCTAGCCACCCTATAGTGGAGTTTCACTGCATTTGGTTATTTGAATTGAAGTGCACCAGCGGAATCTTCTGCCTTGTGGCCGTTAGCGTTCCGGTTACCTGCCCTGGGTATTGATGTAAATTTCAGGCAGTGTAGTTTTCTCATCGTGTTGTTGCTGTACAGCATGGTGTGTAGTTTGACAGGTCTGTGTATGATTGGTTGTGGGCACCAATATCTTCTACGTTGTTCCGTTGAACTCCCTGTTGTGCCCTGGTCGGGTGAAGTGGAAGTTACCTTGTCGGTGAGTCCGCTGACTGTCGCTCGGTTGGGTTGTCGTCGGATCGTGAATGGTTGGCCCGACTTCCTGTCTCACCTAAATGAGCGTTAGTATTTGAATTGCAGGCCAACCCTCGAACATCTGGGCGCCCTTGTGTGTATGGCCTTATTTTTTTAAATTTGTTCTTGTCGTTGGTATTTGTATGGCTTCTAGCCGGTTGTGTTTTAAATTAGAGTTGTTTTACTCTTAAGACCTTCAGCCTAGTTTAAAGTACTGTTTCACGTAAGCCCTTTGGCATTTTAAAAATTTTTGTATTTTTACGTTTTCGGCCTCCAGCCGATATGAATTTAACTTGTTTACTTCAGCCTAACTAAAGAACTGTTTTAAGATAAGGCTTGCCTGTTAAATTTCTGATAATGCTTGCGTTTTAAGTTACTGGCTTTCAGCCGTTTTTATATTAAGTCCCAAAGATTAAAGCTGTGTGTGTAAGAAAAATTTGTGCTCTTGTAATGTTTGATCAAAGAATAAAGTTGTATGTTAGAGTGTAACTGACAGCCTCTTATTTTGGCCCCTTTCCACAATTTATTGTATCTGTCCTGTCCTGCGGGTTTAGCAGGGCGCTTCAGAGCCTTCTTCTAAACCTGTCCTTTTGTTAAACCCAGCAGCCGTCCTATTGAACCTTTCAGGTTAAAGTCATTCATTGCACTCATTGTCTTTATTGCACGTAGCCCAATCCCTTTTGCTGACCATTTAAATCGTCAATATCGTGTGCATCAGGTTCTATTTCCATAATGTCTTTTCCACCATTCATTTCCAGATGAAGTTCGTTGTTAGCCTCTGTGATATTCGAAAAGCTGTTGTATGCCTCCAGTCCAATCAGCAGTATTCCTCTGCCCATTGCTTGAATCAATGAGTGGGAAGAAATTCGCACCTAATACTGACGATCCTTCTTGTAATGTCAGAGTATTCAACACTGCATCTGAACCTTGACTGACGGGTGGATGCTTAATGCACCTCCTTACATATATGCTTCTTCGTAAATGCTAGGAGGACCATGCTACACAGCTGCCTGCATAACTAGGTTGGGGGGTTGGGTTGTTTGGGGGAGGAGACCAGACAGCAAGGTCATCGGTCTCATAGGGTTAGGGAAGGATGGGGAAGGAAGTCGGCCATTACCTATCAAAGGAACCATCCCAGTATTTGCCTGGGGCAATTAAGAGAAATCACAGAAAACCTAAATCAGGATGGCCGGACGTGGGATTGAACTGTCGTCCTCCCGAATGCGAGTCCAGTGTGTTAGCCACTGCGCCACCTCGCTCGGTCATAATTAGGTATTAAAGTACTGGTAGCGATGGAAATTGTAGAACACAAGTCTTCTGTTCGTGAAGTACCGTTGTAACTCTTCCTGTGGCTGCAGATCTCCAAATGAGTCGAGATGGTAGACGCTATTTGTGTTTTTCTTAACATAAGCCGGCCGGAGTGGCCGAACGGTTCTAGGCGCTTCAGTTTAGAACCGCGAGATAGCTACGGTCGCAGTTTCGAATCCTGCCTCGGGCATGAATGCGTGTGATGTCCTTAGTTAGGTTTAATTAGTTCTAAGTTCTGGGGACTGATGACCTCAGATGTTAAGTCCCATAGTGCTCAGAGCCATTTGAACCAATCTTAACATACGCCACGCAGTGGGTTCCCAGTCCCCCAGCATATTTCCACATAGTCTTTGGTAATAAAACCAGGATAAACGTATCTCGGAATATTGAATTTCTTGTTCCAATCTTGAGCAGATCTGTATTTGTAAGTGGTATGCCCGGTAGGATAGCTAACGAGCATTTTTTTTATTTATGAACAGAGGTAGTGCTTTCTTGTATGGCTGCTCCTGGGGGTTCTGTGCATTATTGGCTTATCTGCCAATAACCGCAGCACCACCAGCCAGTGAACCCATCGCTGAGAGGCCTGCGAGGAATGGGGAATGGGATAATTCCGTCTGATATCTTGGATATCGGCAGAACCAGGGTTGCTTTAACCGGTCCTTTATGCTTCAGAGCATTCTTAGCTGCATACATCGCTGTCAGGATAGCTTTTCAAACACCCCTGAACTGGCTTCTTCTTCTTCATTGTTGTCTTCTTCTTCTTCTTCTTCTTCTTCTTCAATGCATAACCTGCAGTATTCATAACTTGCTTGAAATTCACACCCAAGCCCAACTTAATTTTATCACACTTTTTCTTTTTTGGATCATCAGTCTTCACAATGATTTGACGCAGCCCGGCACAAATTCGTCTCATGTTGTAACCTCTTCATCTCAGAATAGCACTCGCAACCTACGTTCTCAATTAACTGCTTGATTTATTCCAATCTCTGTCTTCCTCTACAGTTTTTGCGCTCTACGGGCCCCTCTGGTAAGTCATTCCCTAATGTCTTAACAGATGCCCCATCATCCTGTCCCTTCTCGTTATCTGTGTTTTCCACATATACCTTTCCTATTCTGCGTAGAACCTCCTCATTCCTTACCTTAGCAGTCCACATAATTTTCAGAATTCGTCTGTAGCACCAAATCTGAAATGCTTCGATTCTCTTCTGTTCCGGTTTTCCCACAGTCCACGTTTCACTGGCATGCAATACTGTACTCCAGATGTACAGTCTCACAAACCTCTTCCTCAAATTAAGGCCACTGTTTGATACTGGTCGACATCTCTTGGCCAAGAATGCCCTCCTTGCTCCACCCGTCATTGGTTATTTTACTGAATAGGTAGCAGAATTCCTTAACTTCATCTACTTCATGACCGTCAGTACTGATGTTAAGTTTGCTGTTCTCATTTCTGCTACTTCTCATTACTTTCGTCTTTCTTCGATTTACCCTCAGTCCATATTCTGTACTCATAAGACTGTTCATTCCATTCTGCAGATCATGTGTTTCTTCTTCACTTTCACTCAGGATAGCAATGTCATCAGCAAATCATATCATTGATGTCCTTTCACCTTGAATTTTAAATCCACTCCTGAACCTTTCTTTTATTTCCATCATTGCTCCTTCGATACACAAATTGAACAGTAGGGGTGAAAGACTACATCCCTGTCTTACACTCTTTTTAATCTGAGCACTTCATTCTTGGTCATCCACTCTTATTATTCCCTCTTGTCTGTTGTACACGCTGTATATTACCCTCCTCTCCCTACAGCTTACCCCTATTCCTCTCAGAATTTCGGACATCTTGCAGCATTTTACATTGTCGAACGCTTTTTCCAGGTGGACAAATTCTATGAACGTGTCTCGATTTTTTTTTTTTTTTATTTTTATTTTTTTTTTTTTTTTTTTTTTAGTCTTGCTTCCATTTTCAACCGCAACATCAGAAATGCCTCTCTCGTGCCTTTACCTTTTCTAAAACCAAACTGATCATCATCTAGCACATCCTCAATTTTCTTTTCCGTTCTTCTGTATCTCATTCTTGTTAGCAACTCAGAGGCATGAGCTGTTAAGCTCATTGTTCAATAATTCTTCGGAATTGTGTGGATGATATTTTTCCGAAAGTCAGACGGTATGTCGTCAGACTTACACATTCTACACACCAAC
Organism: Schistocerca piceifrons; assembly: GCF_021461385.2. Lineage (NCBI taxonomy): Eukaryota > Metazoa > Arthropoda > Insecta > Orthoptera > Acrididae > Schistocerca > Schistocerca piceifrons. The sequence goes on along the minus strand of NC_060139.1, from coordinate 518,672,395 downwards.
CTGAATAATCGATTTGCTGCCACTTTCCCCCATTATTTTAGAAATTCTGATGGAATGTTATCTATCCCTTCTGCCTTATTTGATCTTAAGTCCTCCAAAGCTCTCTTAAATTCTGATTCTAACACTGGATCCCCTATCTCTTGTAAATCAATTCCTGTTTCTTCTTCTATCACATCACACATATCTTAGGTCCGTAGATGTAGTGTTAATCGAAATTCCCTATCGCCTATCTGTATTGTATCATCATTTAAACTTATAGGCTGTGTGCATAACATATATGGTTTATCACCACTGACACCAAATGTTTTGTCTACCCTAGAATCGCTGTGAAACCAGCAACAACATCATCGTCTCCATTGTGTAATTTCATTGAGAGGTTCAGTAACTGGTCTGAAGGTTACTTCCAGTGTCTACTCTTGATCCATATGTCCTAAACGTATCAGCCTCCTGTGTAGTGATGACATATATATTGTTGTACACAATGTGGACTGCTTCACAGGCTGCAACTTACATGCATTTCGCTCAACCTTTACAGTTGAGTCATGCATTTTCTTTTCAATTCTATCAACATTTACAGATAAGACATCTACTTTCTTTCTCAGAATGGTTTGCGTATACGTCTCTAGTTCCTTGACCCTACCATCCATTTCGTTGATCAGTCTCAGAAGCGTCTGCGCATACATCTCTAGCTCCTTAACGTTAAGTTTGAGAGACTGAAATTTTCCATCTACATATAGAAGCATTCTCTGTCTATGCACACCTACTCTCTTGAGCTGAGTGCCTGACATGCGTGTAAACTTGTCCATGGTGTGATTTATACTAACATACTCATCACTTTTTTCATGCCTATGTACAAAGAAACTTCGGCAAGTTCAATAATATCTATCATCATTCAGTTTTCTTCATTTATCAATAACAAGAAACCTGCTCTGTGTGTGATTCCAGCACTCTGCACATATCTTTAGAAAAGCAATAAATAACAAGTCAGTTCTTACATCTGCCTAGTAAATGCGTTTGAATTTCAGACTTTGTTGTCTGAAAGCACAATAAGATTTGCATTACCCCTCAGCAACTTTTTCTGGGTTTGGCAGGGGGATTTGACTGCTTTGACTGAGTGTCGTGTATATTAAACAATCTACACTCTGCAGTGTCTTTTGCAGTAGCTGGTACATGGGCTGAGACAAAGTTTTTGAATATAGACATACATTCTCGAAGCGGATTCCATCTGGCTGACATGAGAATATTTGTGTTGCCACAATTGGATGGATTTACAATTATCACTCGTATATTATCAAACTGGAGAATCCGAGTCTTTTTCTTCAGGTATTTTACCACACCATCAAAGGACCAGACACTTGCAACAAAGTCCTGATTTTTCACCCTCCCTGCCATGATACCAAGAAGATCATCAGCTTTTGGCGTGCAATGGGCTTTTATAGAAAAATGATCACTTGTAATACCAATAGTAATAGTAAGATCTGCAGTCACTATAGTGCAATCATCTTACAGACTGAGTTACAATGGCTGCACCTTGCATTCTATAATGACAGAGCAGTTAAACAAAAAAAGCAATATTTTTGTATCTGTAATCAGCAATGGTATACATCAGCAAGAATTTACTGCTTCAATCTTCACAACACTACAGTATTTTACAAATGAAGGTTTCTTGTATCCGTACACAGAATTCAGCATGTATTTCTCTCAAACTGATGTGTGTTCCTCTGTGTTCTTCTTTTGATACCGTACTGATGCAGTGTTCTAAATCATTTGCATGCAGACGATACACGTGGAGATAGTTTTCAATGTCTTTATGCACGGTTTGAACACACAGTAGCTGACAGTTCAGTCTTCCTAACACAAGGGCTAGCGCCATCCATATGTCAAACAAGTTTGTAACAATGGAGTGTTGCAGACAAATGGACCAATCTCCTAATCTCACCATGTGTGTCATATCATCTTACATCACCTAAAGATGGCAAGTAAGAAACTTGCTGAAACGTTGACAGAGAACAACACATTGACTCAGCCGTCAATCCAACAAGATTTCATCATCTTACAATGATGCTATAGACAAAGTTAGGCCAGCACAGTAAATGTCTGGAGATGGAGAATACTCAGAGGTCCTATGTTGATTGATATAGACTTCTGCATTCGTCCTACTCCAACTCTGTAAATAGCACATTATTACTTCTTGATGCATTTTCAGTGTCTAACATGACACACCAGTCACTGTCCACTGATGCTTCTATATCAATATTTAAGAACTTTTAACTGCTAATCGTTAAATTATAAGTGAAAAACTCTGTCCTTGCAGCAACACCAGAATGTTCTGGTATGGTGTATGTTGGATACCAGTATTGATCTGCACTATATGATGTAGGTCCCACAGAACAGTTCTTCTGAGTGTTGGAGACTTTCTGGGTGCCTTCATTACGCAAATCATTGAATGGTATGGATAATAAATGTTACTGCGTAAAGTCAAGCACTGGCACACCTGTCAGGAACAAGAGAGCAGAGAGGGCTGTGAAGGAGATGTCAGCCAATTGCACGCTACCAAATCCTCTCCAGCAAGAAAATGCAGCAGCAGTGGCCTCTATGTGAAGAGAATATAAGCGCCACACCTGACTGGCTGTGGCCCAGTTCTAGAACAGTGTCAAGACTAGCAATCTGAATAGAAGAGACCAAGCTCATTAGTTTGCTCATACATTCTATGTAGCTCAAACTGGAATTTTAAAGTATTGCCATGTACTTTTCGTAATAAAACTCATTAATATGATTCGTTTGAATGTTGCCTAGTGAGCTGAGAAAGCAGGTTTCCTAGACACCCCATATCCGATGACTAGGCAGGTTTCAACAATAACATCTCATTGTTCTGCTCCTACATGCTGAGCAGGTGCGTTACAGGGTCCCACAGTGCTGCCACTGCTGCTGACCCAGATAGGCCGGAGTTTGTTGCAGGTCCCGACGGGCCAGTTGTGACTGCTGCTGGTCCAGACACACTACAGTTCACTGCCTGTGCAGACATGCTGGAGGCTGTTGAGCAAAGAAGAAGAAACAATAAGCATCCACAGACAAAAAGAGGAAGAACAACTATGTGTGGTAATAGAAGCAGACATGTAATGAGTATTTACTCATCCACTTCTTCCAGCTGGGTGGCGTTGGACCACTTTGGGTGCTGTTGATGCTTTGTAGCTCTTCCACTGACTGACTGCAAGTGAGTGTGCATCTGTCTTATATCCCCCAATATCACAATCCCATGACCAGATGTAATGTCCCTGCGTTCCTGTTGGCTTCTGCCAATTTTCAGGTGGGAAGGGGGTGAATCCTATGTCCCTATTGGTTCCTAAGGGAACTTGTGGGGGAGAAAAATACCATTTCAAGTGCTGTCTGTTGCAGTTTTGTGAACTAGCTCAGCAGAGGCTCATACACCAAGGTGGACACCTCTGAGTCTTTCTTTTTTTTTGTGGGTTTTAGCGCGCAAAACTTCTATGGTCATTAGCGCCCAGCCCGTGACTTAGGAAACAGGAAAAAACCGAAATTTAAAACCAGCAGCAATGGGAACAAAGTCATAAAATTTGAGAAACTAAAAGCAGAAGGAATGCTTAAAAATCCACTACAGAAAGGGGTTGGTTGTCCCCAAAAAAAGCTTCAAATGACTGACGTCATTTCACTGTCACTAATAAACTGGAGAACGCGGTCGGCTGAGCGCGTGTCATCTGCTAAAATCGACGATAAATCAGGCGATAGCTGTAGACGGGAGCGTAACGGATTAAAATAGGGGCATTCAATTAAAAGGTGTCTGACCGTCCACAGCTGAGAGCAGTGGGGACAGAGTGGGGGAGGATCGCCGCTTAAAAGATGTCGATGGCTAAAAAGACAGTGCCCTATCCGGAGTCTAGCTAAAATTACCTCATCCCGACGACGCGTTCGGGAGGAAGAGGTCCAAGCGCAAGGAAGGGCTTTCACTTCCCGCAATTTATTATGGGGAAGTGTTGACCAATGCGCATGCCATAAATGAGCAACTTGGCGACATAAACCGCTCCGTAGATCGGTGAAGGGAAGCGACTGAATAGCTGGCCGAGGAAGAGATACTGCAGCCTTGGCCGCTATATCGGCCGCCTCATTCCCACAGATACCAGCGTGTCCCGGGAGCCAGAGGAACGCCACCGAGACGCCCCCCAGGTGGAGCAAGCGCAGACAGTCCTGAATCCGGTGGACCAGAGGGTGCACAGGGTAAAGAGCTTGGAGACTGAGGAGAGAGCTGAGAGAATCTGAGCAGATTAGGTACTGTATCCACTGATGGCGGCGGATGTAGTGGACAGCCTGGAGAACAGCGTAAAGCTCCGCAGTATAAACCGAACACTGGTCGGGAAGCCGAAAGTGATTTGGGGTGTCGCCAACAATATAGGCACTCCCTACACCTAACGATGTTTTCGAGTCGTCGGTGTAAATAAATGTGGCGTCCGTCATGTGTGCACATAGAGCAGCAAATGCGCGACGGTAAACAAGTGTAGGGGTACCATCCTTGGGAAATTGACATAGGTCACGGAGCAAGTAGATCCGGGGACGGAGCCAAGGCGGTGCTGTACCCCAAGTTGTCAAGAAGGTTTTAGGAAAGCGGAAGGAAAGAGAATGGAGCAGTTGACGGAAGCGGACTCCCGGGGGTAGTAGGGAGGAGGAGCGCCCTGCATACCCTACATCAAAGGAGGCGTCGAAAAAAAGGTCATGGGCTGGATTAGCAGGCATAGAAGACAGATGGCTAGCATAACGACTCAGAAGGACTGCCCGCCGATTGGACAGCGGAGGTTCAGCAGTCTCAGCATAAAGGCTTTCCACAGGGCTGGTGTAAAAAGCTCCAGACACTAAACGTAATCCACGGTGGTGGATATAGTCAAGACGCCGAAGAATAGACGGCCGAGCAGAGGAGTAGACTATGCTTCCATAATCCAATTTCGAGCGCACTAAGGCGCGATAGAGGCGGAGAAGGACCACTCGGTCCGCTCCCCAGGAGGTACCATTCAGGACACGGAGGGTGTTAAGGGAACGCAGACAGCGAGCCGAAAGATAGGAAACGTGGGAGGACCAGCACAGTTTTCTGTCAAACATAAGACCCAAGAATTTAGCGACGTCGGAAAACGGAAGGTTGACAGGACCGAGATGTAAGGAGGGCGGAAGAAACTCCTTACGTCGCCAAAAATTAACACAAACGGTCTTACTGGGTGAGAAACGGAATCCGGTTTCGATGCTCCACGAGTGGAGGCGATCGAGACATCCTTGAAGACGCCTTTCAAGAAGGCTGGTCCGTTGAGAGCTGTAGTAGATCGCAAAATCGTCCACAAAGGGGGAGCCCGAGACATCAGGAAGGAGACAATCCATAATTGGATTTATGGCGATGGCAAACAGTACAACACTCAGCACGGAGCCCTGGGGTACCCCGTTTTCTTGGGAGAAAGTACGGGAGAGAGTAGTGTTCACCCGCATCCTAAATGTGCGCTCTGCCATAAATTCGCGAAGAAAAAGGGGCAGCCGGCCTCGAAAGCCCCAAGAGAACAGTGTGCGGAGGATGCCTGTCCTCCAACAGGTATCGTATGCTCTCTCCAGATCAAAAAATATTGCTACCGTTTGGCGTTTCCGGAGAAAATTGTTCATGATATAAGTGGAGAGAGCAACAAGATGGTCAACTGCAGAACGTTGCTTTCGGAATCCGCATTGGGCTGGTGTTAAAAGACTGCGGGATTCCAGCCACCAAGCTAAACGGTAATTCACCATATGCTCCAAAACCTTACAGACACTACTCGTGAGAGAAATGGGGCGATAGCTAGAGGGGAGATGTTTGTCCTTCCCAGGTTTCGGAAAGGGAACGACGATAGCTTCCCGCCATCGTCTGGGAAAAGTACTGTCGGTCCAAATTCGATTATAAAGGCGAAGGAGGTAACGCAGACTATGGGTTGATAAATGCAGCAACATTTGGACATGGATACCATCTGGTCCTGGGGCGGAGGAGCGAGAAGAAGAGAGGGCATGTTGGAGAAAACAGTATTGTAGCTTTCGTGATTTTGAGAGGAGAAAGCAAGATGTCGCACTTCCGCTGCACGTTTCTTCGGGAGAAACGCTGGCGGGTAATTTGAAGAGCTCGAAATCTCAGCAAAGTGCTGACCCAATGAGTTAGAAATTGCGACGGGGTCCACTAAGGTATCATGCGTGACAATGAGCCCAGAGACCGGGGAGAAACTAGGCGCGCCTGAGAACCGTCGAAGCCGACTCCAAACTTCCGAGGAGGGAGTGAAGGTGTTAAATGAGCTAATAAAGAATTTCCAGCTTGCCTTCTTGCTATCGCGGATGACGCGACGGCATCGCCCACGGAGCTGCTTATATCGGATACAGTTTGCCAAAGTTGGATGGTGACGGAAAATGCGAAGAGCACGTCGCCGCTCACGTATTGCGTCACGGCATGCCTCGTTCCACCAAGGAACTGGGGGGCGCCGGGGCAATTCGGAGGTGCGTGGTATTGAACGTTCCGCAGCTGTAAGAATAACGTCGGTAATATGTGTGACCTCGTCGTCGACGCTGGGAAAGCGACGGTCATCGAATGTCGCTAGAGACGAAAAAAGTGTCCAATCGGCTTGGGCAAACTTCCAGAGTCGCGAGCGCATATATGGCAGTTGAGGCTGCAGTCTAAGAACACATGGAAAGTGGTCACTCGAGTGTGTATCATCAAGGGCGAACCATTCGAAGCGCCGAGCTAGCGGAACAGTACCGACCGCAAGGTCCAAATGAGATAAATTTGTCGTGGAGGCAGACAAAAATGTGGGGACCCCAGTGTTGAGGCAAACTAGATCCGCTTGTTGGAAGACGTCTAGCAATAGTGAGCCACGTGGACAAGGATGTGGAGATCCCCAAAGCGGGTGGTGGGCATTTAAGTCCCCAACCAGCAAATAGAGGGGTGGAAGCTGGCCAAGAAGATGAAGGAGATCAGCTCGTGCCATTGGTGTGGACGATGGAATGTATACCGTACAAAGAGAGAACGTGTATCCAGAAAGGGAAAGACGGACGGCGACAGCTTGGAAGGAACTGTTTAAGGGGATTGGGTGATAATGGATAGTATCATGGAGAAGAATCATGAGTCCTCCATGGGCTGGAGTGCCTTCAACAGAGGGGAGGTCGTATCGGACAGACTGAAAATGAGGGAGAACAAAGCAGTCATGGGGATGCAGCTTTGTTTCCTGAAGACAGAAGATAACCGGCGAGTAGGATCGTAAGAGGACCGACAATTCATCCCGATTGGCTCGAATGCCGCGGATATTCCAGTGGATAATGGACATAGGGTGAACAGAAAATGGAGGAATGTGACTAAGGGTGCTGTCAACTCAACGACTGCTCAGAGCTTGCGACCGACAGCATGGAATGGCATTCAGTCGAAGGCAGAAGATCCTGATCCATAGGTTGGTCAGGAGCATCTCCTGCCACCAGCGATCGGCCGGTTGACCGGCCACCAGCAGTGCGCCTCGGCGACACAGAAGACGGCCGAGGGCGATTTCCGCCAGGTGGTGCTGTAGATGGGACACGCCTTGGCGGAGAAGGAGAGGAACTGTGTTTCTTCGTAGCCTTCTTGGAAGTATGATGTTTAGATGAAGGAGGAACCGATAGTTGTGAAGTTGCGGTACGTAAAAACTCTTCACGAGTATGCTCTTTTTTCGAAGGCTTGGCGTCTGACTTTTGGGCTCGAGATTTAGCAGAACCCGACGGTGAGCCATAGAGTGGGCAGGCGAAAGTGGTGAGGTTGAACGGGCGATCTTTGCGCTGGCCAATCTGACGACCGTGGTACTAAAGGTGAGGTCGCAAGTCTGCGTGGCCGCCTCCTTTGTTGGCCGAGGAGAAGCAAGGACGGTGCTGTATTTTCCTGTCTGAGGCACGGTGGGCTGTCGACTGGCGAATAATTTTCGAGCAGCAAAGGTCGACACCTTTTCCTTCACTCTTATTTCCTGGATGAGCTTTTCGTCCTTAAAAACGGGGCATTCTCGAGAGGAAGCAGCGTGGTCACCCATACAGTTGATGCAGCGAGGGGATGGAGGTGGACAAGCACCCTCATGGGCATCCTTGCCACACGTAACACATTTGGCCGGATTGGAACAGGACTGGCTGGTGTGATTGAACCGCTGACATCGATAGCAACGCTTAGGGTTCGGGACGTAAGGGCGAACGGAAATTATCTCATAGCCTGCTTTGATTTTCGATGGGAGTTGAACTTTGTCAAATGTCAAGAAGACAGTGCGGGTCGGAATGATGTTCGTGTCAACCCTTTTCATAACCCTATGAACAGCCGTTACGCCCTGGTCAGACAGGTAGTGCTGAATTTCTTCGTCAGACAATCCATCGAGGGAGCGTGTATAAACGACTCCACGCGAGGAATTTAAGGTACGGTGCGGTTCCACCCGGACAGGGAAGGTGTGGAGCAGAGAAGTACGCAGCAATTTTTGAGCCTGGAGGGCACTGTGTGTTTCTAACAACAGGGTGCCATTCCGTAATCTGGAACAAGACTTTACAGGACCTGCAATTGCGTCGACACCTTTCTGAATAATGAAAAGGTTGACCGTGGAGAAGTCGTGACCTTCGTCAGACCGAGAAACAACAAGGAACTGTGGCAACGATGGAAGAACCGTCTGTGGCTGAGACTCAGTGAACTTACGTTTGTGAGCAGACATTGTGGAAGATGAGGAAACCATTGCGGAAGAATCCCCCATGATTACCGGCGTCTCCGATGGCGCGCTCCTCCCTTGTCGGGGCCCTCACTGAGGGCACACCCGCCTTAGGTGATTGTTCACACCTCAGGTCACACCTCCCGACAAACGGACGGAGGGACCAATCGGCACTTTCGGAAGGTATCAGCTCGGGTAATCACCCCTCCCTGGGCCTGGCCATTACCAGGGGGTACGTACGTGTCCTACCTGTCTACCCGGGGCGGGGAATTACGCGTTACCCCGTCACCGGCTACGCATGGAAGTGCGTGGGTCGGCCTTCAGACACGCACAGGGAGGAAAAAAGAGAAAGGGAAAGGAAAGAAGAGGGGGTCTCAAACGCCGCAGCGGAGAAAAGGGCAAGGAGAAGAGGGAAGGAAAAGAGAAGGACAGAGGAAGGACGAGGACTTGCAAGTGTAGAAAACAAGGAATTTGGAACAGTTTCGAGCGTCCGTCTCCGGACGTAGGCACAAACCATACTCCCAGAGGGGGAGAAAGGGAAGGAAAGAGCCAGAGGTGAGGGGGGGCGAAGATGGGGGACGGGGAAGGATGCGGAAAGGGAAGGGAAGGTATGCAGCTCGGAAAGGAAGGAGGGCCACATTAGCTCGGGGTCCCGTGCTCGCTATGCACTTGTCCACAAAAGAGTTGTGGACCCCCTGGGGGGTCTGAGTCATTCTGTCTGGGGTACTGGAAAAGGACAAAGTTGTCTCCTGCACTGTGGACTGAAAGGTCATTAAAAAGAGATGAACTGCTCCAGCACAGTCAGTAGTTCCTATTGGTTCTCCAATGTGGCTTCAGCCCATCCCACTGCATCGGCATTATTTGCTGAAAATTATTCACCACATGCTCATCCGTTATCACCTTCTCCCTGGGCGCTGATGACCACGCTGTTTAGCGCCCGTAACCCTCAAAAACACACACACACACACACACACACCCCTTCTCCCGTCCCGCATGCAGAAGGCTGTGGAAGCAGTCCTCAGCTGTATGCTTACAGATAATACGTATATTAAACTCTTCTCTGTCCAACACCAACATCTCAATTGAGGACCCAGAGGATCTTAAATAAGTTAACATTAAAATAGGATTGTCCTTGAATGTACACTTGCTACTGAATTATGCAACCCACACAAACAAAAAGTGTCAGGATCAGTATTACCCTACTACCGACAGATTGACAAGGAACCCCTTGTCGCAAGTTCAACCTTTTTAAAGGGTCATTTGAAAGTGTTGACAGTTATGAAAGTATTAGCTGTTAATGACTCACCATGTGCATCAGGAGGGCGATAGAAAATGAGTACACTGGAGGTGCAATGACCGACCTTCTATGGGATGGACATCAGTGATATTCCAGGTATGTTCAAAACAATACATTAACTTGCGCAATGAACACTGAATGAAAAATAGCGCGCCAGAGTGATTTAAATGTGAACTGCTTGGAAGTCACAAACTGTGCGAGGCGTTTGGCTAGGTAACCACTTTTAAAGAATGCTTATAGAATCATATTGGTGAAATGGAGTGATGAGAGCTGACAAATGTGATGGGACGCTGACAGAATGTATGCAGTCTGTGTGGAGCTTTCGTGAAACAGGCTATCCTTTAAGGCATAGCTGCAGATAGTGTGATAACATGTTTCATAGTCACGGAAAAAGGAAACATCTAGAAGGTGAATTTGTCCGTTGGTTCCAAGTGGTATGAATAAAATGTCACACACTTTTCAGGAGAGGTACTTTGCTCTAAGGGAGTATGATTTTTATGTGCAGACCAGAAATCAAGCAGAAGCACGTTATTTTGACCAGTTATTGGCCAAAAGTAGGACTCTCATCATCGTAGTTGTTCTCTTACACCCATTTTCCCACTCTTGCTTGCTGTGACGTAAATATTTCCTACTGCTTTTGCAAGATCACGCACAAGAGAAAGAATCGTTTGGGACAGAGCTCCTCTAACTTCTCGCAGGACAATAAATAACTTTCCAACCAATTTACCATCTAGATTAACGGTCGGCGTATACGAATGCGTTAAGGCACTGATGTTGGTTATTTTTAGCTTGGTGCAGCGGAGTCAGCAACTGAAAACTATAATTATATTAAATCCCATCGTTCAGTTAGAAATTTGTTTTCAACTCCGACCAATCGGGATTTGAGGAGAAAATGCATATGAAAGGAAACCTGGAAACTAGAGGTACCAAGCTCAAGATTAACCAACATCATTACATTAAATATAAGCTTCCAGTTACATAAGCAAATGAACTTTACCTAGGTTTCGGCTATAGTAATGAAGCATTCTTCAGAAACGTCACAATATAAAATTAAAACTTGGCCGATATCGGTCTTGTCAAATTTAAAATGTTGGTGGTACAGTACACAGTCATAAGACTGCGTCACTTCTACTGATGTTCTGCCGACAGGCCACACCAGCGGGCCAGACAGGTGGGCCGCGGGCGCTGAGTCGTAACTGGGCGCCGCGGGCAGCGACGCAGCGAGCTCAGCTGGTGGTGGCGCGCATGCGCGTGCGGAGTAATACTGACTTAAAACCAGTAAATGTTAACTGAGATTATTATGGAAGATAGTTCATTACAGTAATTCGGACTACTGATGGCACTGAAACCATAAGTCACTGAAATTGCCGTACCATAAAAGGCTAAAGATATGTAAAAGTGTACTGTGTACATAAGTACGAATAATCATTAATTGATAACATTAGTTGTTACAACAGCTAAAGATGTTACTGGCAAATAAACCATAATAATTGAAGTTACAGTTTTATGAGAGGCATTTAAAGTCGCCTATTCCACTAATAATAGTCTTAAAATGAACTTAATCCACTCTCTAAGTAACACTAACGATAAATTGTCACGCTCGGGTGTTTACAAAATTACCTGTAGCGATTGCCCTAGTTATTCTTAGGCCATACAGGAAGAGCTTTATCGGCTAGATACAAAGAGCATTTACCCACAAAAAAGTGTAGATGACACTCGTGGCTCAACATTTGCAGAACAACTAATCCAAATGGCCCATGCCCCCAACCCACTTACAAACACAGAGCTCTAAAAACCAAGAAGTTAAAGGATCCAGGCTAGATACACTCGCAGAAATGCAAATTTTCAAACACCACCTTTACGATAAAGACAACTTGCTTAATGATCGGCCGGCCCGGGTGGCTGAGCGGTTCTAGACGCTACAGTTTGGAACTGAGCGATCGCTACGGTCGCAGGTTCGAATACTGCCTCGGGCATGGATGTGTGCGATGTCCTTAGGTTAGTTAGGTTTAAGTAGTTCTAAGTCCTAGGGGACTGACGACCACAGAAGTTAAGTCCCATAGTGCTCAGAGCCATTTGAACCATTGCTTAATGATCAATTGCAGTTGAAAAATAAGAACTTCTCCGAAGGATTTCAGCCTTTGCTTCGTCTACCATGATGATGCGGGACTTTCTATGTCGTCCAATGCCATTGCTCTCTCATCATGTTTACATACGCATTTCACGTAATCGTTGTCATTTTCTATAAGTTTAACGCTATTCCACTAGCTATACTTTCTTCATAATGTTTTGTAGCGTTGAACGCATTTATCATCCGATAAATCCATTACTTTATATGTCTTGTATCTACGTCAATAGTTGCTATGACATACAGCCTACTGGTTTTCTTGCGTATTAATTGCTCATCACATACTGTATATCTAACCGCTAACCCGAATGACATAATTGTCCTTATTATCATTCACAGGCGTTATTTCTTAGCTAACAAGGGGAGGCCGCCAATTGTGAAATTCAGATTCGATTCATACTGCGCATAATAAAAGCTCACGGCCAGAAGTGTAATGTGGCAAAGCACCAAGATGCACTTCTCAGCCGTTGTCGAGAAAATCGACAGTGAAAAGAAGCCGTTGCCGTGAAATACTCTACGATTAATGATTTTCTACAGCGTCGTGGCGCAGCGGTAAGCGCTCGGGTTCGTAATCCGAAGGTCACCGGATTGAAACTCGCGCCATGCAACTTTTTTTTATTATTATTTGTTTTTTGCAATTCAAATATATATATATATATATATATATATATATATATATATATATATATATATATATATATATCTCCGGCGACCTTCGTATTACGAACCCGAGCGCTTACCGCTGCGCCACGACGCTGTAGAAAATTATTAATCGTAGAGAGTATTTCACGGCAACGGTTTCTTTTAAGTGTCGATTTTCTCGACAACGGCTGAGAAGTGCATCTTGGTGCTTTGCCACATTACAACTCTGGACATGAGCTTTTATTATGCGGAGTATGAATCGAATCTGAATTTCACAATTGGCGGCCTCCCCTTGTAAGTGCCACATACACTCCTGGAAATGGAAAAAAGAACACATTGACACCGGTGTGTCAGACCCACCATACTTGCTCCGGACACTGCGAGAGGGCTGTACAAGCAATGATCACACGCACGGCACAGCGGACACACCAGGAACCGCGGTGTTGGCCGTCGAATGGCGCTAACTGCGCAGCATTTGTGTACCGCCGCCGTCAGTGTCAGCCAGTTTGCCGTAGCATACGGAGCTCCATCGCAGTCTTTAACACTGGTAGCATGCCGCGACAGCGTGGACGTGAACCGTATGTGCAGTTGACGGACTTTGAGCGAGGGCGTATAGTGGGCATGCAGGAGGCCGGGTGGACGTACCGCCGAATTGCTCAACACGTGGGGCGTGAGGTCTCCACAGTACATCGATGTTGTCGCCAGTGGTCGGCGGAAGGTGCACGTGCCCGTCGACCTGGGACCGGACCGCAGCGACGCACGGATGCACGCCAAGACCGTAGGATCCTACGCAGTGCCGTAGGGGACCGCACCGCCACTTCCCAGCAAATTAGGGACACTGTTGCTCCTGGGGTATCGGCGAGGACCATTCGCAACCGTCTCCATGAAGCTGGGCTACGGTCCCGCACACCGTTAGGCCGTCTTCCGCTCACGCCCCAACATCGTGCAGCCCGCCTCCAGTGGTGTCGCGACAGGCGTGAATGGAGGGACGAATGGAGACGTGTCGTCTTCAGCGATGAGAGTCGCTTCTGCCTTGGTGCCAATGATGGTCGTATGCGTGTTTGGCGCCGTGCAGGTGAGCGCCACAATCAGGACTGCATACGACCGAGGCACACAGGGTCAACACCCGGCATCATGGTGTGGGGAGCGATCTCCTACACTGGCCGTACACCACTGGTGATCGTCTAGGGGACACTGAATAGTGCACGGTACATCCAAACCGTCATCGAACCCATCGTTCTACCATTCCTAGACTGGCAAGGGAACTTGCTGTTCCAACAGGACAATGCACGTCCGCATGTATCCCGTGCCACCCAACGTGCTCTAGAAGGTGTAAGTCAACTACCCTGGCCAGCAAGATCTCCGGATCTGTCCCCCATTGAGCAAGTTTGGGACTGGATGAAGCGTCGTCTCACGTGGTCTGCACGTCCAGCACGAACGCTGGTCCAACTGAGGCGCCAGGTGGAAATGGCATGGCAAGCCGTTCCACAGGACTACATCCGAGCATCTCTACGATCGTCTCCATGGGAGAATAGCAGCCTGCATTGCTGTGAAAGGTGGATATACACTGTACTAGTGCCGACATTGTGCATGCTCTGTTGCCTGTGTCTATGTGCCTGTGGTTCTGTCAGTGTGATCATGTGATGTATCTGACCCCAGGAATGTGTCAATAAAGTTTCTCCTTCCTGGGACAATGAATTCACGGTGTTCTTATTTCAATTTCCAGGAGTGTATTTCAGGCACTGTTAACCTTTACTCATGGCCTTTTCTTATTAAAAGGTTCCTTTATGCTATATAACGTCGTTGCTTCTTATAACACTGTAACTTCAGTTATTATGGTTTATTTGCCAGTAACATTTTTAGCTGTTGTAACGACTAATGTTATCAATTAATGTTTATTCGTACTTATGTACACAGTACACTTTTATATGTCTTTAGCCTTTTATGGTACGGCAATTTCAGTGACTTATGGTTTCAGTGCCATCAATAGTCCGAATTACTGTAATAAACTGTTTTCAATAATAATCTCAGTTAACATTTACTGGTTTTAAGTCAGTATCACTCCGCACGCGCATGCGCGCCACCACCAGCAGAGCTCGCTGCGTCGCTGCCCGCGGCGCCCAGTTGCGACTCAGCGCCCGCGGCCCACCTGTCTGGCCCGTTGGTGTGACCTGTCGGCAGAACATCAGTAGAAGTGACGCAGTCTTATGGCTGTGTACTGTACCACCAACATTTTAAATTTGACAGGGTCAGTATCTGGCATGTTTTAATTTTAATTTTATATTGTGACATTCCGAAGAAGGTTACATTATTATAGCCGAAACCTAGGTAAAGTTTATTTGCTTATGCAACTGGAGGCTGAAATTTAATATAATGATGTTACTTAATCTTGAGAAAACTCTCTCGGTACCTCTAGTTTCCACGTTTCCTTTTTTATCCATTTTCTCTTCAAATCCCAATTCGTCGGAGTTGTAAACAAATTCCTTACTGAACGAAGGTATGTTTGTATCATCTACAAAACGCCGGGCTGATTTCGCAGTTTGCTGTGCATCATCAAGTTGACGCTTTGTTTGAAATTTCGTTATCTTACATCTTGCAATTCTGTAGCACTGTTTGAAGTTATACAATCATCCACTGCTTCCCTTGAAATAACTGTAATCTGTGCCGTGTACAATTTGATGTACATTACTTAGGAGGTCGCTATGATGCATATACTGTAAATTGTATGGAGCATCCTTAAAACGCGCAAACACCAGTTTTTGTAACAAGTACACCTCGTTCTCCCTTGAATATATGGAGTTTTTCCTATACCCTACACGATCATAGTGCTACGAACTTATTCAAAATTTGTTCATCTTTTTTTTTTACTATAGTGCGGATGATCTTCCTTGTACTTCATTATGTTATGTAGCCGCTCCTTGGAAACGACTGTCCGTTACTATGTTTCACTGGAGACGGATTTGTGGCTCCCTGTCCGACAAGGCTGATGAACTACATGGCTCGATACACGTTTCAGTATCTTTTTCAGTTGTTAAGCACATGTCATTATCATTGTACTCCAAAGTCCACAGACTCATCTCGCAGAAACGCTAATATTTGACTGCCTATTCTTTCTCACTCTGCGTAATTCCTTGGGTTCCCTTCTGACGACATGTCAACTTCGGCAGCTGTTGTTGTAGTATAATGCAATGTTTGCTTTGTTTATCTTTTCCATTGCTCTACTTTGTACAACACCACTAGCACTGCAGCAGTGTTTTGAGTTACTCGTCGACTAAGCAGTACAACTACGCTCCGTACCCTCATGCCGCTCACCATTGGAAACCTCCAGACCCATGCCCTGTTGCCATTGGCACCAAATAGTGTGGCTGCATGGTAGACAATATGTGGGGCATCGAATACCGTAACCATCGTTGGCCTTTTGCCACTTCGCACTAAAGGGGCTCTTTGTGAGACCAGTGTTCTGGTCTGCCTCCAAGGTACGAGATATGTTAAACCCCGTTGGCGAGGACGTAGCTCTTGGAGTGCGCAGGGGTTAGGGGAACAGTTGCGCATAGCGGTGGCTTTGGATATCGAGGGAAACTAATGACGGATCCAGGCCCGTCGCGCCACCTGGCGTCTTTGCTTCCGCGGCGGACCGGAGCTGCTATGAGCTGCCTAACACGCCTTCCGCGCAAACTTCACTTCGGCCCTCTTTGGAAAGTTAGAGACGCTGTAGGCACTTCTTTACGCACGGAACACGGCGCCAGGCCCGGCAGTCATCTGTCCTCTACTCTCTACATTGCGGACTTGCCCAAGACACTACAAGTCACTAGGGGAATTTATCTCGACGACACAGCGCCAGCTCAGGTAGTTCATTGTCATCTGCAAGAAGCATGTAGAAACCTCAGGGTGTGGGAGGTTCGGTGGAGGGTTGGCTTCAACACCTCAAAAAGCCGGGTCATGATTTGTTCCAAGCGACACAACCAGCCATGCCTCTGATGAACCTCTTTGGCGTGCTCATACAGTGGACCAGCGAAACCAGACACCACGGTGTACCACCTGATCCTAAGCTTACTTGGCAGAAGCACATCCGTGAAGCTAAAGACCAGCATCGACTAGGCGCGCTGTACTCGATACTCAGCGGAGCATCTGATCTGCCAACCGACTACGGCCTAACACCCTACACAACATGCTTCAGAACACTTCTGGAAAATGCTTGCGTGGCATGAGGTAACACATCTATGCGCCTTGCGACAGGACCAAAACGTCGCTTGGCGCGGAGTTCTCCGCGTAGGATGGATATTCCAAGTCTTGTACCTGCATGAAGCCACTGACGAAAAGGAAGTGCTCCAAAGATTCCAGCACTATGACCGCAGGATGTACGCGCAGATAAGGAGGTCTCCCAATCAACTTATATGCCACCTAGGGCAGCGCAATGCTGACAACGACCGATACAAGCGGTCTGTGGTCTTGCCAGACCGTTAGTAAGGAAACATGCAGCTTACTTAAAAATCAAACAAGCATTACTACACAGAACTACACTCAAGTAATAAGTTAACAGCCATCACACGCTACATGGTGCAATACATGCCTCCCAGTAAACACGGCCTTAATTCCTGTCCTAAGAGAGACGGCGAAGCACCTGCTCCAGAAATAAGTGGTTATTACACTTCATAACAATGGCGGAGAGAGAGGCGTCAAAAGCTCGAGTGTTTTATTCGAAGTGACGCAGTTCGAGAATATTTTATTCATAATTTTAAATGCATTGCGAAGCCCAACGATGAATACAAGCCACTGTTTTGGCACCAGTACACATATTACACCTCCACTCGCAGCTAGTGGACGGTTGCTTCGGAGAACATCTTTAGGGCGTTGGTGAATGGAAATACCAAAATAATTGGAAAGTAACATTTACCTGGTGAAATTCATTGACGTGCAATGAACCTCAAAGAAACCGCTGTAACTTCATCAACAGCCTATGGCTATTGAGGACTGCTATTAATCACTACACAATAGAGACCGATCTCTCTCTAAAATGTTCCACCGGTGATCGATACATTAATTTGAGCATCTCCCTTCCCATTTCCCCAATAAATAAATAAGTAAATAATTTATAGAAGAGAAATAAACACTTCTAAAGAAAACACGTTCCGTAAGTAAGTTTTGCAGGCACTTGCATTAAGTTTTACATTACAAGGGACCGTCATGAGAGACAGCCATATATCCATCACTTCGTCACACCGCACAATACAGTGTGATAGCAATCCAAACGCACATGAATCGTGCATATGACCAGCGCCAGTGTCTCCATCAGAAAAACACGAATTCGTTTATACTAACCCTGAATTTCGCCCTGTGCACCACGCGCCTTCCTTCGGTAGTCCCTTGCGGAAAGTAAATACTCCTTCACCTTTCTGCACGAGGTGTCATTGTCCATTATCCTTTCTATGAGCTGCTCGGAAAGAACAGGACCGCGTATAGTTTGAACACGCAGCCAACCTAGCAGTGCCTGCTGCCACATTCTCCTGCACTAATATCGTGAAAAACGAAAGATTTTTTTATGTTTTTATTCCCCAGATATGGCGCCTTTCAATGAACATCACATTCAGATTAAGCATAAAACTGAAAAATCCCAGAAAAGCCATCAGTTGAAAACAGTCATTTGGCCAGATTTCCTTAACGTGCGAGTTGTATGTGGATCGAGCGTCTAGTGCCAAGAGCTGTGCAGGATGTAATAGTTATTGTACGATTTTATGGTTAGTTTGTAGACGATATTTATAGAGAAGCGGCCAGAAATAGAAGCAGTCTAAAACAGTTGTAAGGGTGTTGCAAGGTAGGTTGTACTCATAAATAATTTTCAAGAAAAAAATCAGATACATTTCACCGTTTTCGAATAAATTGGCTTTTGAAGTTAGCCAACTAGGCAGATGCGTGTGCAAATTCAATCGGCCCGCTAGATACGATTGGTGTCAGTTGTCATAGCGTAGATAACAGTACTCGATACTACTCAGCCTTTGGCTCGGGTTCGATACTTACTATCGTTCAATGTACAATTTTAGTACCTCTTTCTCGTTCGGGTTTAGGTAACCAAACGAAGAACACCTCTGGCGGGCCGCTTGAATTTGCGGGCGCAACGGTCTGATCGGCCAACTTCAATAGTAATTATCTCGGAAACGGAGCAGCACATTGAATTTTTTCTTAAAAACGATTTATCAGCACAGCCTACACTGTAACACTCTTACAAGCTTTTCAGACTGATCACCCTATACATAATAAATCTGGCCCGGAAAATACTATGAATGCCGCAACATAGATAACGCAGCTTACATGATCCATACCCGGGCCTGTTTCATTTTGCCCATCTTGTACATGCAAATGCGATCAAGACTTTGCGGATCTAGATTAACACTGAGTGCTGAACAAACAACTGTCGCACATTTCTACAGACAATTTTTGTAGCAAGCTTAAGGGAAATATTTGTTTAATAATCCGTCTTAGTCGATATCATTAGAGACGGAGAACAAAATCTGAGTGGACGAAGATGGCACGTGAGATTTGCCGCGGTCTGTTTCACGGAACACTCATGCGCCTCAGATCACAGAGAAATACGATTACATTCTTATTGTTAGCCTTTCAGGCATATCTCTGACATCGGTTCATGTGGAACGAGTAGTTCAAAGTATTGATAGTTATTACTGAATTCCTAGAATTTGAAACAATGTGCGAATTTCGAGCTCACTAGACATATCTAGTCTTGAAATTGTTTATTAGGGACACCCGTAAGCGCTATTATGAGCGCCCAGTGTCAGTTCAAAATGGCTCTGAGCACTATGGGACTTAACATCGATGGTCATCAGTCCCCTAGAACTTAGAACTACTTAAACCTAACTAACCTAAGGACAGCACACAACACCCAGTCATCACGAGGCAGAGAAAATCCCTGATCCCGCCGGGAATCGAACCCGGGAACCCGGGCGTGGGATGCGAGAACGCTACCGCACGACCACGAGCTGCGGACCTAGTGTCAGTCGCGAAGCTAAATTCTCTGACACATCTCCTGGATAACTGGTGTACTGCAGTTGGAAACAAAGTAACATGATTGAACCTAACGGGTCATTCAGCACAAGTAGCGAGCACTACAAAATGGTACAGACAGCTGTGTGTACAATTTAAGAAGTACCAACGTAACCCGGCGTTACTTAGGAGAAAATCGCAGAGGACGTATTCATGCAGAGACGTTGCCTTGTTATCTTGAAAGCATCGCAATTGTTCTCGCACCACACACGCTTAGTCTGGAATCACAATGAGCGCGGAGACATGCAGTGGGAGGTGCTGGAGCGCCCTCATTGTATTCCTGACGCGATCCTTGTCAGAGAATTCAATTTTCCTCGGCTCACAAGGAGGAATATTTGCTGCAAGAGTGTCGGCATTCAATTTACTCGCTCGTCATATTTCGTGCAGCCAGCTGGATCATTGCTTCGCGAGCTAGATTTAAGCTTAGCAGACAATACTATCTCAGAAACACTTCGTTTCAAGAATCGTTGTAGTTCAGTCAAATGTACATTCAGAGTGACTCTTGACTCGTCAGCAGAGTGTATACTGTAATAAACGTTCGTGACAAATTAGAACAGTATGCAGATACGAGACTGGAATTAGTAAAAGCCATCTACTACTTTTTGTTTGAAGTTATCCTGGGAGGTGTCAGTAAGTGAAAACTGCTTACTCTTTTCTGATTATATACTCTACCAGTTATAATAGTCTACATTGCTTTTACCTTAGTTGTCCCAGTCTTTGCCATATAACTATGAACTTACTGCTCTCCATGTACTCGAAAGGGGGAATTATTTCTCGCGTTTCACGCCCGAGTCCCATGCGTGCAATGCCGTCCGTTCCTGATAGCGTACGTTCTTTACGTAGTTCTGAATTTAGATTGCACAACGGAGGGATGCTGTGGGTACAGTATGTACACACGGAGACGACACACACATCAAATAATATGTTTTTCTTCTGGCGATAAATATCGATGTCCTATTACTTTATGTCCTGAAAAGCATGAGCTATTGGTCATTAAGGAGATTCCGTAGGATATGGAAATGTGTGACGGGCTTGAACAATTGCAAGTCAATTACAATAAAAATAAGAGCTTACTACACTGGTCATTCTACCCACACAAAACATACCACATGTTACTGAATCATACTGAAAGAAAAATGGTCCCGTAACATATGTAATAGTCACATTCTGCCACGATTCAATGGGAGCACTGGCGTACATGACTTGTAAGGGTGTAAGTATGAATATCTGGGAATTTTACAAAAAGTAAACTAACTCTGTCTTTGGTGCATGTAATCAAGCGCACAATGGAGGTTCTATAAGCTTTAGTACCTTATTTTTGTACCGCGATACCATACAGACTTAAGGAAAAGGACAGTGAACTGCAGTGCGGTAGAGTTCGACATGAGAGCTTTCCCTCAAAAGTCAATGATTCAATAACTTCATTTAAATTGGGTTCCTGTCGCACAGACACGGGTTCGTTCTGTGTAGAATACTATGGCCTATTCGTGGTGCTGCCTGCGACCACGAAACAGTCACTTTCATCATACGTGGCGATCACAAGACACGAAGGCTGGAACACCAACATACAGGAAACAAAATCCGTGATAAAATTAACACCAGTTCGCATGCGAACCATGCCCAGATCACTGAAGGTGATTATCTCTCTAGACAGTTAGACACTTTTCTATTTATTGTGAAATCCATGGGACTCCAATGTGCAGCAACCGTTCGATACAGAAATGGAAGAATGCGGTTATCGGTTAGCGAATAGCCTGAATCTATTGCAGATCGATTTCGACTGTAGAGTAGTCATGATCGTTTCTTACGTCACGAAATACGGTCACATTAAAATTGTGCTTAAACACATATTTTCCAAATTTGAATAAATAGTCACACCTATAAACATACTGCAAAAACGAAGCATTATATATGACAGAATACGAACATGAGTTCATGTTCGTTGCGAAACCCAGAGTAAGTTAAGGAAGCACCGGCCAACGGCCGTTGCCTGGAGGACAATTTCTTTAGAGCAGAGCAGGGGCGGCCATTTAGCAAAATGTGCGGACGAAACTGGCGGCCGAAGACTTCCGGCATAAGAAGTCAGCCTCATTCTGCCAACGGCCTTGTCAAAGAGGGCGGAGGAGCGGATAGAGGTTCAGGGCACCCTCTTGTCCTAGGGGTAGGAAATTGCCCCTAAAGGCGGAAGAATCAGCAATGATCAACGACATGAGGATGCAGAAGGCAATGGAAACAACTGCATTAAAGACACGTAACGTGTATCCACAGGACATGTGGCCTGTAATTGAAGAAGTGTCATGATGATCTCTCCATTGGCAAAAGATTCCGGAATAGTCCCCCATTCGGATCTCCGGGAGGGGACTGCCAAGGGAGAGCTTACCATGAGAAAAAGATTGAATAATCAACGAAAGGATAACGTTCTACGAGTCGGGGCGTGGAATGTCAGATGCTTGAACGCGGTAGGGGAACTAGAAAATCTGATAAGGGAAATGCAAAGGCTCAATCTAGATATAGTAGGGGTCATTGAAGTGAAGTGGAAGGAAGACAAGGATTTCTGGTCAGATGAGTATCGGGTAATATCAACAGCAGCAGAATATGGTATAACAGGTGTAGGATTCGTTATGAATAGGAAGGTAGGGCAGAGGGTGTGTTACTGTGAACAGTTCAGTGACCGGGTTGTTCTAATCAGAATCGACAGCAGACCAACACCGACAACGATAGTTCAGGTATACATTCCGACGTCGCAAGCTGAAGATGAACAGATAGAGAAAGTGTACGAGGATATTGAAAGGGTAATGCAGTATGTAAAGGGGGACGAAAATCTAATAGTCATGGGCGACTGGAATGCAGTGGTAGGGGAAGGAGTAGAAGATAAGGTTACAGGAGAATATGGGCTTGGGACAAGGAATGAGAGAGGAGAAAGACTAATTGAGTTCTGTAACAAGTTTCAGCTAGTAATAGCGAATACCCTGTTCAAGAATCACAAGAGGAGGTATACTTGGAAAAGGCCGGGAGATACGGGACGATTTCAATTAGATTACATCATGGTCAGACAGAGATTCCGAAATCAGATACTGGATTGTAAGTCGTACCCAGGAGCAGATATATACTCAGATCACAATATAGTAGTGATGAAGAGTAGGCTTAAGTTCAAGACATTAGTCAGGAAGAATCAATACGCAAAGAAGTGGGATACGGAAGTACTAAGGGATGACGAGATACGTTTGAAGTTCTAAAAAAAATGGCTCTGAGCACTATGGGACTCAACTGCTGTGGTCGTAAGTCCCCTAGAACTTAGAACTACTTAAACCTAACTAACCTAAGGACATCACACACATCCACGCCCGAGGCAGGATTAGAACCTGCGACCATAGCGGTCGTGCGGTTCCAGACTGTAGCGCCTTTAACCGCTCGGCCACTCCGGCCGGCCCTTTGAAGTTCTCTAACGCTATAGATACAGCAATAAGGAATAGCGCAGTAGGCAGTACAGTTGAAGAGGAATGGACATCTCTAAAAAGGGCCATCACAGAAGTTGGGAAGGAAAACATAGGTACAAAGAAGGTAGCTGCGAAGAAACCATGGGTAACGGAAGAAATACTTCAGTTGATTGATGAAAGGAGGGAGTACAAACATGTTCCGGGAAAATCAGGAATACAGAAATACAAGTCGCTGAGGAATGAAATAAATAGGAAGTGCAGGGAAGCTAAGACGAAATGGCTGCAGGAGAAATGTGAAGACATCGAAAAAGATATGATTGTCGGAAGGACAGACTCAGCATACAGGAAAGTCAAAACAACCTTTGGTGACATTAAAAGCAACGGTGGTAACATTAAGAGTGCAACGGGAATTCCACTGTTAAATGCAGAGGAGAGAGCAGACAGGTGGAAAGAATACATTGAAAGCCTCTATGAGTGTGGAGATTTGTCTGATGTGATAGAATAAGAAACAGGAGTCGATTTAGAAGAGATAGGGGATCCAGTATTAGAATCGGAATTTAAAAGAGCTTTGGAGGACTTACGGTCAAATAAGGCAGAAGGGATGGATAACATTCCATCAGAATTTCTAAAATCCTTGGGGGAAGTGGCAACAAAACGACTATTCACGTTGGTGTGTAGAATATATGAGTCTGGCGATATACCATCTGACTTTCGGAAAAGCATCATCCACACAATTCCGAAGACGGCAAGAGCTGACAAGTGCGAGAATTATCGCACAATCAGCTTAACAGCTCATGCATCGAAGCTGCTTACAAGAATAATATACAGAAGAATGGAAAAGAAAATTGAGAATGCGCTAGGTGACGATCAGTTTGGCTTTAGGAAAAGTGAAGGGACGAGAGAGGCAATTCTGACGTTACGGCTGATAATGGAAGCAAGGCTAAAGAAAAATCAAGACACGTTCATAGGATTTGTCAACCTGGAAAAAGCGTTCGACAATATAAAATGGTGCAAGCTGTTCGAGATTCTGAAAAAAGTAGGGGTAAGCTATAGGGAGAGACGGGTCATATACAATATGTACAACAACCAAGAGGGAACAATAAGAGTGGACGATCAAGAACGAAGTGCTCGTATTAAGAAGGGTGTAAGACAAGGCAGTAGCCTTTCGCCCCTACTCTTCAATCTGTACATCGAGGAAGCAATGATGGACATAAAAGAAAGGTTCAGGAGTGGAATTAAAATACAAGGTGAAAGGATATCAATGATACGATTCGCTGATGACATTGCTATCCTGAGTGAAAGTGAAGAAGAATTAAATGATCTGCTGAACGGAATGAATAGTCTAATGAGTACACAGTATGGTTTGAGAGTAAATCGGAGAAAGACGAAGGTAATGAGAAGTAGTAGAAATGAGAATAGCGAGAAACTTAACATCAGAATTGATGGTCACGAAGTCAATGAAGTTAAGGAATTCTGCTGCCTAGGCAGTAAAATAACCAATGACGGACGGAGCAAGGAGGACATCAAAAGCAGACTCGCTATGGCAAAAAAGGCATTTCTGGCCAAGAGAAGTCTACTGATACCAATTACCGGCCATAATTTGAGGAAGAAATTTCTGAGGATGCACGTCTGGAGTACAGCATTGTATGGTAGTGAAACATGGACTGTGGGAAAACCGGAACAGAAGATAATCGAAGCATTTGAGATGTGGTGCTATAGACGAATGTTGAAAATTAGGTGGACTGATAAGGTAAGGAATGAAGGGGTTCTACTCAGAATCGGAGAGGAAAGGAATATGTGGAAAACACTGATAAGGAGAAGGGACAGGATGATAGGACACCTGCTAAGACATGAGGGAATGACTTCCACGGTACTAGAGGGAGCTGTAGAGGGCAAAAACTGTAGAGGAAGACAGAGATTGGAATGCGTCAAGCAAATAATTGAGGACGTAGGTTGCAAGTGCTATTCTGAGATGAAGAGGTTAGCACAGGAAAGGAATTCGTGGCGGGCCGCGTCAAACCAGTCAGTAGACTGTTGACAAAAAAAAAAAAAAAAAAAAAAAAAAAAAAAACGGCCGAAATGAGCGGGAAGGCTCTGCATCGAGAGGTAACTGATTCTACAGAGATCTCTGGAAGCGCTATAAAAAGTTTTCACTACTCTACACGAGAGAAACGAAACCCTCTGTCTCACAACCGACTTACGAGGGAGTGCTGAGAAGTAATGCCTCCGAATTTTTATGCGGAAACTCTTAAAGCTTTTTAAATAATACAAACGTTATTACCATTGCACATCTTTGTTCTTTATGCCTACATATCTGCAGCCCCTTGCCGCTAGAGCGATCCGAGTTGTTGCGTGTAACATGGCGGCGTGTAACGTAACTACGTCGGTGCGGGAGAAACAGCAAGGTTTAATCGAGTTCCGAAATCAAAAAGTTCGTCCACACACCACACACGGAACACGCTCTCCTTCGGCATGACAATGCCAGACCACACACAAGAGCTGCGGCAGCTGCAACAATCCGACAGCTTGGGTTCACTGTCATGGATCACCCGCCATTCGGTGCAGACTTAACCCCATTCGATTTTCATCTGTTTCCAAAACTTGAAGAACACTTCCAGAGAGTCCACTTTGATAGTGCCGAAGCACTGCACGAAGAGGTGAGGGTGTGGCTCCGTTAAGGAACACAAACATTCTACAGTGACGGTACCAACAAACTGGTCTCTTGAGAGAAAAGTGTTCGTCGCCAAGGTGACTATGTTGGAAATCAAAACAGTAGACATGAAGAATAAAGGTGTAGAATGTTTACACCGCTTGTTTTATTTATAAATATTTAAGAGTTTTCAAATAAGCAATTCGAAGGCTTTACCTTTCAGCACGTCCTCGTATTTGAAACTCATTCACTGACACATTGAAGCTTGCAGATATCATTCGGGGATAAGGTGAGGATGGAAATAGGTTATTGGTTTTTATATGAGTTAACACGATCGCTCCATACGTGTTCCTTTTCTAATAACTTGATCACACAGCACAAAAAACAGTTATGTAACTAATAAATGAAATAACTAGGAAATATAAATGGAGAAAAGTGAGAGGCCTCAAACAGATTAGGTTCGTTGCTTTCCGCAACTGGGCTGCTCTCTACCCCTCCCCTTCCATCAAAACATCGGTCTCTAAACACCTCTCCTCTCACTCGTGTAATTTAAAGCTGTAGAATCAGTGGAATATATTTCCACTTATTTAATTACTTACAATGGATTGATGAAGAAACAAAGAGGTCTTTTGTTCTTCCGTGAATTTTCAACGAGCCTGTTTCTGTAAAGAGTTGTTTGATCTTTTTGTCCTGTGTCACCCATTCCAGTATTTCACAAGAGGAGTGAAATGACAACACTGAGGCAACAAAATTGTTTCGTCTTCATCTTCCATCGGCTGAAAAACAGAAACCCATCCTTCGAGTGACAGATAAAAACAGCAAAGCGGTTAATGACCGACTAGCCATATACTACAGAGATAATCAAATTTAATTATTAAGTAAATTTTTGCACGAAGAAGATGATTTTGTTGTTGAACTTATAGTTAGATTTATCACAGAAAGATTCAGTTTGATTTAACTGCACAACAATTTGTAGTTTTCATTTCCTACAGTAGAAAGTCATATTACTGCAGATAATGTTTTCCAGTCGCCTCAGAAGTTTACTCAGGATATGACAGGTATGCGGCGTTTATTTAGGAGAAGTGCGTTGGGAAAAGTCATTGTTTTCTTTCATCTATCTTTCCACCCAATTTTTTTGGATTATGCCTTTATATTAAGAGGACTATCGTCGCATTACAGCAAAGAAAAATTCTTTTGAAGTTCTTTGCAGATGACGGGTACTGCTGCCCTCGCGCTGCGGCGGGAAAGCATGCAGTTTGTCTTCATCTAAGATTTAAGCCGTTTAGCAAAGAACCTGCACCTTGAAGGAGAGCCCTTTACACTAAGACACTTGATTTATTTGTACAGAGAATCATCGAATTGTTTGTGGTTTATGTCTCCCTTCAAAACCTTCAGATAGAAAGCATAGATACGTAACTTTCCTAATCTTATATTGTAAAGGGTGACACATTCAAACCTCCCTGATTTCGAAGACCCAGGGAAAAAACCACAGTAGATACGACAATGAAAAATGCACCACATTCTAGAGCATCTCAGAGAATTTATTTATTTATCATCAATACACCTCACCATGTGAACCATTTGTAGCACGAAGAACATCGACTCTATATTCAGTTTCTTGCCATGTTCTTTGTAACGTTTCCTCCGTTATTGTTGCAATTGCATTAGTGATACGATGTCGCAACTTAGGACTATCGTCCACTTTGGTCGCATACACGTGGTCCTTCACGAATCCCCACATGAAGAAACCAAGCGGCGTAATGTTGGGTGAACGTGGTGGCCAGGCAATGGGTCCTCCGCGTCCGATCTAAAAATTGGTGAATTTCCTATCCAGGAA
This sequence comes from Schistocerca piceifrons, assembly GCF_021461385.2. Classification (NCBI taxonomy): domain Eukaryota; kingdom Metazoa; phylum Arthropoda; class Insecta; order Orthoptera; family Acrididae; genus Schistocerca; species Schistocerca piceifrons. The sequence continues at coordinate 518,644,655 of NC_060139.1, read as the reverse complement.
CTTGCAAACAGCCGCTGACCAATGCGGCGGAGCTCTATCTTGTTGAAAAATGATGTCGGGTTGCAAGTCTTGGTTCTGAGGGTACACAAACTGCTCCAAATGTAATGTATTGCGAATACATAGAAAGAAGGATCCTTTATTGTATGACTATATGATAGCGGAACAAACACTGGTAGCAGTTACTTCTGTAAAATATCTGGGAGTATGCGTACGGAACGATTTGAAGTGGAATGATCATATAAAACTAATTGTTGGTAAGGCGGGTACCAGGTTGAGATTCATTGGGAGAGTGCTTAGAAAATGTAGTCCATCAACAAAGGAGGTGGCTTACAAAACACTCGTTCGACCTATACTTGAGTATTGCTCATCAGTGTGGGATCCGTACCAGGTCGGGTTGACGGAGGAGATAGAGAAGATCCAAAGAAGAGCGGCGCGTTTCGTCACTGGGTTATTTGGTAACCGTGATAGCGTTACGGAGATGTTTAATAAACTCAAGTGGCAGACTCTGCAAGAGAGGCGCTCTGCATCGCGGTGTAGCTTGCTCGCCAGGTTTCGAGAGGGTGCGTTTCTGGATGAGGTATCGAATATATTGCTTCCCCCTACTTATACTTCCCGCGGAGATCACGAATGTAAAATTAGAGAGATTAGAGCGCGCACGGAGGCTTTCAGACAGTCGTTCTTCCCGCGAACCATACGCGACTGGAACAGGAAAGGGAGGTAATGACAGTGGCACGTAAAGTGCCCTCCGCCACACACCGTTGGGTGGCTTGCGGAGTATCAATGTAGATGTAGATGTAGAACATGTCCACACACGCTGACCCACTCACTGTTTGTTCCGCAAAGAAGAACGGTCCTAGAATCCTGTCGTGCATTAGCCCACACCAGACGTTTAGTTTAGGGCTATCACGAACATGCTCAATGACAACGTGCGGATAGATGAAAAGTTGCCTCATCTGAGAATAAACGTTTTTCCAGGAAGCTGGCATCCATATCAATACGCTGCAGCATATCCGCAGCAAATTGTTGTCGGCGTTGTTTGTCGTTCGGTGTCAGATGTTGCAGAATTTGCACTTCGTAAGCACACATACGAAGACGCTGATGCAGTGTTGATCGAGGTACATCAAGTTGCCCAGATGCTGGACGAATTGACTTACTAATAATCAACTGTCTACATAAATTATCTTCATTAGTCTGTTTCCACGTAGAGCAGTGCGTATTTCTCAATTTTCTGATTCCGCGAGGAGTGATTGTGGCAAAAAATGGAGTCGTATCCTTATGAGAAGTACGTAGATATTACGCCGTATTTTGTGTCCCTTAATAAAAAGAAAACTGTTGTTCTGCTGAGATGACTGTCCAGTAACGTGTGAAGGTAGCCAAATCGTGGTTATGACTACTGAAACAATTCGGTTCCAGGTCATTCCAAGTGCATTCTACCAGACAGCCTATGTGTTGTTTTCAGGATGTCACTCGAACTCATTTAGGCACAGGCAGACTGGATCGTTTTGCTTCCGGTAGGTTTTGAACTAACAAGGAGAATGAGAAAAAGAAACGACTAGATCAGAATAACACTTAGATATATATCAACACTGATATATCCACTCGTAGGTTTAACAAGATCGGTATTTACAAAATGAGATACAAACACATCTGATTATGCTTGCACCAGTAGTACAAAATAAAATTTATGCAATGAATAAAACTTTGCGAGGTAGTCCATAGGACTAGGCCGCTCATTAAAGAGGCAGCGAAGTAGCGATACACTAGTTAGAATAGCCTGATCTACGTAGTACTTGGCAGTTAAATAGGAAATCTAAAACTTCCGCTTTCGGGGGCAGAGCTGCAGCACATTGTTGTATCTCGGTGACGTACACCTTAAAGTATGCATGAAAACTTTACTAAATTGTGCTGAAGCATGGTAGACGAAGATACTGTATACGCACAATGAGGCTGGACGAAAAATTGACTTTAACGGCCTTGCAGTAGTGGTAACACCGGTTCCCGTCAGATCATCGATGTTAAGCGCTGTCGGGTTTAGCTAGCAGTTGGGTGGGTAACCATCCGGATTTACCGAGCGCTGTTGGTAAGCAGGGTGCACGCAGCCCTTGTGAGGCCAATTGAGGAGCTACGTGATAGTAGCGGCTCCGCTCACGAAAATTTCAACGACCAGCAGGATGGTGTGGTGACAACATGCCCTTCCATGTCCCCCCCCCCCCCCCAAAGACGCCAATCACCTGAGGATGACACGGCGGTCGGTCGGTACCATTGGGACTTCCGAGGCCTGTTCGGGTGGATCCTAAGTGGACGTGTAATAAGTTCGAAAAAACAGTATTAAATGAGCTACATTATCACTAACCTTAATTTAAACGATTAACTCTCACGCTTTGTGTGTTTTCTGGCTGTCCGACCGTTTCACTTTGCGGCCTACGTCGTTTGGTGCGAAAGTATATCAACTAACTATTTAGACGAGCTTTGTATATATTTGAGTGGTGTCTGTTCTGTCGGAACAATATATGTATATTTCTGTAAGAGCGAGACGGCTCCATTACGTATGTTTAAATGTGGATGCAGTAATATCGCCCGAACTCCTACAGGAATCAATAATTTGCGGTAGAGAGTTTATGGACGAGGGACATTGCGTTGGTGTGCACGGTAGTTGGAAATTTGAGTCGCTCAGTGGCCGCATCCGGATGGCCGAAGCGGTTAAGGCAACCACTCACGTAAAGCGGTAAATATAGTTTCGAGTTCTAGTCCGGCACAAATTTTCAACTTTTGCCTTTGCACTACCACAGTGCCATATGCGGTTCGAAATTACGAAATCCCACACACTCCCTCCACTTCTTTCCCCATTCTGTATCTCATATAAACGTAAACGAGCTTTGTTAACGATAAAAATAAACAATCCCTGTAGACAATATTGTGACGCAAGTCAGTAATTATGCAAAGCTGACCAAAATGGAACAGAATAGCTATAATTAATGAAATCGTCTGAGTCGCTAGGCGGCGTTATATTCCACTTTAAACTTCTTCATTTCTCGCCCTGTCGATCCGTATGCTCGAATTTTCAGAACTCCACTGGTGTCCCTGGACGGTTGAACAGCCATCCAGAGACACAGTGGTGTCTTAAGAAGATCCGAGGAGAGAGATCGAAACGTCGAGAAGTGAAAGAGTTTGGAGTGTGGCGCAGCCTAACGACTCAACGAAAGCCTGGAGATTTATACAGAATATCTACAGTTTACTGGCGAACTTCTGATCAAGTTTTCAGAGGGGTGAGGGTAGAGGGGAAGTATGTTCCTCCTGCCGAAGACCATCATGTGGACAGCTGCGAGAAGAGTGGCTATGCGGGCGGAACAAGCTGTGCCTCGTCACGCAGTGTTGCCAGTACTCATGGGCTTACTGGTTCGGCTGGGCATGGCTCGACACTCTTCGTAATGGCTATGGTGTACACAGGTAATATATTTTTATACCGCAAATGTTGGCAGCGGTCGTACATAAACTCTCGTGGCCCGAAACCGACCGATTTCTACGGCATCAGCTGATCCGCAGTTAGGGAGTCCTCGTTCAGAACGTTGTAAACAAACTGTAAATTTGTGATGCACATTTGCACATTTGTATTACCTCACTAGTGGTTTAATAAGGTATAAAAATGACCAATACCTTCTTCAAACGTTCGGAGGCATAATACTTTTAGTCAATTATCTACACCGCTAATTCCTTAAAAATATTGCACAATGATACGAATATAGTAGTAAACTGTATAATTAACCCCAATTCAAAATTGATAGTGGGTAACGGTCCCCAGAAAAACAGCAGTGTGGCTGTTATGTGCTTGACAGAGCTGCACCTGCAGCTCGCATTGATAAACACCCGACTTCTACTGCTGAGAAACTACAAGTGTCTCAGGCTGCAGTCTGCTGGAGAACGCTGCCGATGACGCACATAGTGATGACGTGTAGCGACTTCAGACGCGTCTCGCTTCAGGTTACCGTACAGTGATGCTCGCGCATGTGTGAACCACGGCGACTGCAACTCGACACCCTGCAAGTGTAAATACGTATTTCGCTTTCAAATTTCTCAAATACGTGTCCTCGTACATTTTAATATCAGTTTTTACTTAATGAGTACATGCATCGATCGAGCGAAATTTTTATCATCAGCAGTAGTTGGTCTGAGCAAGCGATGTCAGAATTGTTCAAGAGGCAACTTCTTTGTTTACAACACTTGATTTTATGAAATGTTTGGCTAAAACGGTACCTACCTTATCGATTTCTACTGTGTCTTGTATTTTTATAAGGCCCTGCACTGTACAACCGGAAGGCTCAAGGAGTATCCACCGGCCGCCGTGTCCTCCTCAGCATTGCGGTGTCATGCTGATGAGGTATGGAGGGGCATGTGGTCAGCACACCGCTCTCCCGGCTGCTTTGTAGACTTTACAGACGGCGCAGCCGCTACTGGTCGGTCAAGCAACTTCTGAATTGGCATCACGAGGCTGAGTGCACCCCGTACCAGACCTCCCACCAAGGAAAAATCCTTGGCAATACCTTAAATCGAGCCAGATCCTCCGTATGGTAGGGATCTATGCTGATCGCTCAGCTACGGAGCATAAATGAACTGATGCGTAAATGAAATAATATAATTTTCATGATCAGGCTGTCAATGTCCAGACTGCAACGCTACTGGAGGCTCAGTAACATTAAATGATGGTAAATTAATCGTCGGTTGAGATCAGTTTGTTGCTACCAACCACCAGAGGGCGAGTACACAATCTTACGTTTGTATATTGTTTATCTATACAGTGGGGATTCGGTCATGCGCTTTTGCTTTAACCCCTTATAGAAGCAAGGCTATCAGACACATTAATTCAGCAGAAACAAATCAGAGAAAAATTTTGACAGTAGAAGTTAGTGAATGGATAAATAAAATAAAGGAGATATTAAAGATATACCATGGTTCGTGAAAACTGTAACACAAAGGAGGAGATATTTCACATATTAGGAACGTGACAACACCCAAACTATTAGAATTACAGAAGTGAACGTGCACTGACTGTCATAATTCAGCATGCTGTGAAGTTGCCAGCTGAAGCAGTCAGCGCCTTTAGATACCATGGTATGGAATGTAAGAGGGTCTGCATTTGCTGCTGGAGAACACACTGTCACGTTGTTTGTAGACGCGTCCGTAAACCATTGACAGTGAGCGCAAGATGACCAGAATGAACAAGTTGCCGAACGACCGTATTCCAGACATGCTTCATGGACGACTTGATGATGGAACGTGCAGGCCAGGAAAGCAGTCGTACACGACATTCCTCGAGGAAAGCTTGCTTTTTTGTTCGCCACGTGTGACTAGCCATTGTCCTGCTGAACAGTGGCACATGGAGCTGCCTGCAAGAGGGGTAATTCCTGACGCTCTATGACTCCCCTGATATGCAGTGGTTGCAATACATAAGAAAATAGATTGCGTCTTATGGCTAAGGTCGCTCCAAAATCATTACACTGGACATTTGTGCGCTATACCGCTCAACAATGAAGTCTGCCCCACTACGTTCATCGCTGTACGATAAGTTGAAGTGGAACTATTCCGTGGACACTGCATTCTGCCACTCAGCATGCCAGTGACGGTATTCATGTCGCCATTGCTGTCTGAGGTGATGGAAGTTTTTTGTCAATGGAAGCCGACGCAATGGCTTGCGGGCCACGAATCTAGCCCTCAGCGGCCAAGACGGATCCGTCGACGCAGACATCTCTACACACGTTGTACTAATCCAACAACGAGCCAACGCTATCGACAAAGCTGAGCTGTCTGTTAAGGCCATACAGACAAGATAATGGTCATTCCGCTCTGTCGTCACTCTGCATGGTCCAGTACCTGTCGTCATTGTGTACGACCCTCTTCTATCCACTGTTTCCGCACGCAAACCACCTTCGTAGTGGCGTGTCCCGCACGAGTCGCTATGTCACGCTACGGTAAGCCCATTTCCCAGAGACCAGTCATTCTGTCCAATGTGAACTCACTCACATTCTTATATCTCACCCTTTGGCATCGATGAGGCATAAAGGCGCTTATTTGCACATTTCCACTTTGAAGACTCTGCACCAGTAACTGGGGGTAGAGTTGACCTGTCCAGACACAAGAAAGAGAGTACTGCTGGGCCTACTTGCACGCCTTCTCTCTGTAATCTTAATCACTTATTACGATTACGCTGTCCTACACATCCATCGATTTTTGAGTAATTCGCACTATTACATCTGGCTTCTCCAGTTTTCACTAACGGGGCAGTCACGTAACCTAGAGCCATAAAATTAATGTTCACTGCCTAGAGGGAACTGTAGAGGGTAAAAACTGGAGAGGAAGACAGATTTGAGTATGAGATCCGTTCGAAAAATTACGGAACGTTAGTAATTTCACGCCAATTGTGTGTTGGAGCGAAGTGCGGTTAACATCCCTGCACAAGCCTGTGTTTAATGTGCAACTGCCGGAAATTTCATTGTTGAATGTCTGTTAGTTATTGTTCAGTGCTGTATTGAGCAGGACGCTGTGTCGCGCAGCTTGTGTATTTAGAGATAGCAGAGTTACAGGAGCAACGCGTCTGGATTAAATTTCGCGTGAAAATCTTTACAGAGACACACCAAATGATGTAGGAAGCCCACCGTGATGAGTGCTTAAGCCGTATTCGGCGTCATGAATGGTTCACACGGTTTAAAAATGGCCGGAAGGAAGTTAAAGATGACCGAAGTCTCTCATGTCAGGAACGTCAACGAAGTTGCTCGTGCCGATCGAAAACTGACTGAAATTGCAGAAGAATGTAACATTTCAGTTGGATCATGTTATGAAATACTGACCAAGCATCTTGGAATGCATCGTGCTGCCACCAAGTTCGTGCCGCGGCTCAAGAGTCAAGACCAGAAAGACCTTCGTCTCGTAATCTGTGAAGAGCTTCTGGATCGAGCCAACGAAAACGAGGTGTTCCTTAGGAGAATTATATCTGTTGATGAGACTTGACTCCATGATTATGATGTTGGGACCAAGGTTCAGTCTTCCCAATGGATCTGGAAAGCTTCTCCAAAATCAAAAAACGCTCGTCGGGCATGTCAAATGTCAAAGCCATGCTGATAGTTTTCTTTGACTTGGAAGGATTAGTTCGTGGCACAGGGACAAACTGTTAATCGATGGAACAATCTGGACGTGTTGCGACGCCTGCGAGAAAATGTGAGAAGGAGAGACAATTCATGGCTTTTGCATCACGTTAACGCACCCGCATATTCGTCCTTGTCAGTGAGTGATTATTGCCCAAAAAAAGAAATCACTGAGCTGTCTCCTTCTCCGTACTCTCCAGATCTGGCCCCTCCACACTTCCTTTTACTTCCAAAGTTGAAAACCCCGTTGAAAGACTAAGTTTTGCAACAATAGACAAGATAAAAGAAAATTCGCAGACAGCTATGCGCGCGATCAAGTAAGAGGCGTACCAAGACTGCTTCCAGATGTGGAAACGGCGTTGGGAGCGGAGTATCAATTGTGGAGGAGAGTGTTTCGAAGGAAACCATGCGCAATAAGTAAAAGGCAAGTGTAGAAAAATTTTGTGGACGAAGTACTGGAATTTCTTGAACATACCTTGTGCATCTAGCAAATAACTGAGGACGTAGGTTGCAACTGCTCCTCTTAGATGAAACTATTGGCACTAGAGAAGAATTCGTGGCGGGCTGCATCAAAACAGTCAGAAGACCGACGACTCAAAAAAATCAATTTATTCTAATCAGACACAAAGATAATCCGAATGGTGGCCTCACGTAGGTTGTTAGTAGCACACAGTAAAGAAACAACAAACCAAATGATTGACTTGGCAGAGAAGCAGGGCTTTCCCAGGCAGTAACGGATTACAGGGTGGTCAGAAACAGTATGAAAAGCTAGTAAGAGTGTTGACGGGTAGGTTGTGCAGAGAGAAATAATTGTTAAGAAAAAAACTGGATACATTGCGCCGTTTCCGATTTAATTAGCATTAAGTTGGACAATAAGGTCGTTGAATCGCAAATTCAAGCAGTCTGCCGGAGATGGTGTTGCCAAACGTGTCCTTCGTTTGGTTTCCTAAATCCGAACAAGAGAGCGATGCAAAAATTGAACATGGGACTGTAGAGAGGACTGAATCACAGTCAAAGACTGACCAGTCTCGAGCGCAATCACCCACGTTATGAGAACAATTGACGCTAATAATATCCAGCAGGCTGCTTTAATTTGCAGTCGCAACTATCTAATTGACAAACTGAAATGTTAATTAAATCTGAAACGGCACAGTGCATCGAATTTTTTTCTCTGCAGCTATTTTTCTGCACAAGCTACCCTTAACACGCTTACAAGCTTTTCAAACTATTTATGACCACCCTGTATCAACCAAAGGTATTGAGACGTGCACCAGCTCAGTTAAACTGAATTATTCCTAAAGTTCAGTGAGTTCACTCAAGACTTTCTACAATAACACATTCACCTCGGCAAAAGTTCAGTCACTGATAGCTTTATCAGCATTCGGTCCCGAACTGGTACGCACCTAAACATTCCTAAGTTCCAACATCTTAGCACTCTTGACTCGCCGGCAATGCAAACCTAACAAACAGCCTTACCGTCCAAGACGCAAAAAGCAAAAGACCCCGAACCACACTCCGCCCGCCTATTTACAAGCAACCAAGGAAGATCATGGTTTAACATCCCGTCGATAACGAGGTCGTTAGAGACGGTCCTATTTAAAAACTGGGTCATGCGACCCATTACTGTATTCAATGGACTCACAAGATCACTATTTTTAGTATTATACATACCTATTGAGTAAACATACCTATTTCAAAGATACATTACACATACATTTAGCTAGTGTACAGTCTGAGGTTACAGTATTAAATATTAAGCATCGCTGAATGGTCAACTTTTATTTAAAAACGAACGATGGAGAACTAGTGACGTTTATATCATTATTCAGCCTTTCTCTCCTGTTCTACGTTACTCATATGGTCATCTTACAAACATTAAATTACTAAATTCTCAATAAATAAACGTAAAAGAACTGGGATACTGCAACAAATCGCTGATTCTCAGACTAAAAATCAGTGTACTTGTGAACAAATCTTGGCTCTGGCACTATTTCAGGAAGTTATATATATAAGTAAATTATATATAGGGTGTTTCCAGAATGATATTTTCACTCTGCAGCGGAGTGTGCGCTGATATGAAACTTCCAGGCAGATTAAAACTGTATGCCGGACCGAGACTGGAACTCGGGACCTTTGCCTTTCGCGGGAAAGTGATGTACCATCTGAGCTACCCAAGCACGGCTCACGCCCCGTCCTAACAGCTGTTATATACAGTGTAATTGGAAATTCCTGTTCAAATATCTAGAACGTGCAGAAGGGAGTGAGTAAGTAGAAAATATTTTGAACAGGAACCCATGTCTGTAAACCTCATCCAACGATATTACAGAGCTTCAAAGTACTATATACACACAGGGCAATTTTGTGATGATGTTGCAGACTTTCAGGGATGATGGAGAAGGATAAATGTTTCCATTTGAGGTAAGGGTACCGGAAACGAACGAGTCGAAAATTATAAGCTAAAACGCTTCTGATACTTCTGACAGCGGAATATATGTACCGGTGTTATGGATTGTAGGTAGTAGTACGGACCAAAACACGAAAAAATGTCTAGTAAACATGGTCTCTGAAATACGTACTTGTTCAACAGAGTAGATGAGTTTCACACTGGCGAATATGAACAATTGCTCATAACTCCTCAGGTATGCATTTTAGATCCCACATTTACTGTCATGTTTTCTTCTTTTGGCCCATACTATCACCTCTGAAAGTTGCCTACTCTCCATTCTTAGCAACAATATTACCAGTACATGTATTCCACTGTCAGATCTATCAGAATGATTTTCGCTTGTAACTTTAGACTCTTTCTTTTCCGAACCAAGGACCCTTACCCCAAATCGATACACTGAAAATTTGTACAACGTTACGGGATCACCCTGTATCTACATACACTTGCAGACGCCGGCGCTTAAAACTCTGACGCTCTGTCGCGTCGTTGGACGACGTTTCCGAAGATGGGTTCCCATTCCAAATATTATATAATCACTACCCGTTCGCCTCTGGTTTCGTTGCAACTGAAAATGTCTCAGGATTCTAAAGGATTCCAGTAGTGTTGTACGTTCAATTTGCAGTTTTTTTTCCTCCTGTTGCCAGGCAATTTCAAAAGGTACATGAATGTAGAAATATTGGTATGCATCCTAACTTTACTTACGATACACACAATTCTCAAACAACTGTACTCTGACATATAAATCCAGAGGAATTATATTTAAACTTCGCTACTTGTAGGCAGATAACTATTTACCACATTGATACGCAACTTCATAGGAACGGTGTTCACACTGTGCGCAGCAGGATTTAGTTGTTAACAGTGTTTGTGTCATAAGTTGCCGTTAGGCCCCGGTACTGGTACGGCGACATAGGGTTGAAACACAAGAATCGGTGTGCATTACAGTCGCAGACAGTCTATATGGGTCTGGACAAGGTGATAAGGGCTTTACTCGTAAAGCTGTCTTTTCAAAATAAACAGCAATAGTGGTGCTGCTCTTCAAAAATGGTTCAAATAACTCTCAGCACTATGGGACTTAACCTCTGACGTCATCAGTCCCCTAGAACTTACAACTACTTAAACCTAACGAACCTAAGGACATCACAAACATCCATGCCCGAGGCAGGGTTCGAACCTGCGACCGTAGCGGTCGCGCGGTTCCAGACTGTAGCGCCTAGAACCGCTCGGCCTCCCCGGCCGGCTGCTGCTCTTCGCGAATATCGGCGCATTGAAGGAAAACGGAGAGATTCTCTCTCAGCCCCGGGTTTGAAGGGAGGTTGGAATAACTGACGATTTGGGAATCGCTCCTGAGAGAGGCCGACGGCCAACTGCGCCACAAATTGTTGAAGAAGTTACTCTTGCCACGACTGAGAAAGCTGGACGCAATATGCGATCTCCAAACAGTACACGAGGTGTGTCGCGGCAGCTGTACATTCTATGGTCCTCCGGTCATAAGCTGCTGCGAACAGTTATGAAATGGTATCTCTAATGTGGTTCCAGGATGTCGGGGATGCACATAATCTCCACACTGAGGAACGATTGTAACCGGGATCGTAAACATCGTAGGCAATTAACAAATGTTATCCTATTACGTGGAGATTAAAATATGTTTGTTTCAATGATTTATTCGTTATTTCTCTTCCGGATGCCCTAGCAAACGTGTCAACAAAGCTTCATTGTCCTTCGGTCACTCGTATTCAATAAGGGCCCTGTCTTGTAGCGAAAACTTAATTACAACCACTCTGTGCATTCTAGGTAGGAGGTGTCTATTATTAAGTGCATGTCTATCGATTAATAAATACCGGTTTTCTATAATTTTGTTTATTTCGTGACCTCGAGTCCTCACCCTCCTACGAAATCAATATGAACTGACCTCCTCACCCAGCCCCCCCCCCCCCTCAGCCCGTCACACACCTATCCCCCCCCCCCCCCCCACACACACACACATTCAGGCCCAGGGTACGCTCTTCTTGAATTGGGCACAAAACACCAGCTAACACGGATACGGGAAGCAATACGTTGTAGTCTTTAGGAGACAACATCCTAGCACATGTCTGCACTGATTCAGCAAATTTGCAGCAAACTGAAACCAAGGTAAATGTATCGGTGTTCGGACACTGTTTATCGAGGTACGAACCCGTTCGTTGCCACTATGTAGTCACTACGTGGTTTTCTTCTTTTCTTTTGACATGACGTAAACAGTTCAAATAATTGTCAATGTCAAAATTTTAAACATGGCTGAAGCAGCAACTGCTGAAAATCTTCACGGTAAATGATAACAGCCAAACAGTTGCAGGATAAAGATTTATTGAAATCCTTGAGCACGCTTTCGGTATATTTAATATAAAAAAGGTTCAAATGGCTCTGAAAACTATGGGACTTAACTTCTGAGGTCATCAGTCCCCTAGAACTTAGAACTACTTAAACCTAACTAACATAAGGACATTACAAATATCCATGCCCGAGGCAGGATTCGAAACTGCGCCCGTAGCGGTCGCACGGTTCCAGACTGTAGCGCCTAGAACCTATCTAAATATACCTTCATCAGAAGCGGTTTCGGTATATCTATACCTTCATCAGAAGCAAAAAATACACTAAAATCACACCCTGCAGTGGAGATGTATAAAACAACCATGCCAAAGCGCGTCGTCAGTAATTAAAATTAACATATCACCTCTATCTGTACAGCACAATTATGGCTCTTCATAATCATGCTGTACAGATAGAGATGATGTTTTAATTTTAATTACCGACGACGCGCTTTAGCATGGTTGTTTTATACATCTCCACTGCAGGGTGTGATTTTAGTGTATTTTTGCTTCTGATGAAGGTATATTTAGATATACCGAAACCGTGGTCGACGATTTCAATAAATCTTTATCCTGCAGCTGTTTGGCTGTTATCATTTACGGTGAAAAACTGTCAGTGTTGTCATAATAGAAACTATTTTTAGCGACGTAGTGAACAGGACCACATCGCGAATGTTCTGGCTAGCTTGCCTGTGCAGCTGTCAACGGCGCGCCTGATGAAAGCGTGCGGTTTCTTTCGCACTGCTCTGGGGCGGTTAATTCATCACCACAGCCGCACTTTTTCCTGTAATATTTCGAAGTTCATAACTGTGACCATCAGTCTTGTATTGTTTCATAACGACGTCGAGACCGGCAGATTTATGATGCCTTTTAATGCTAAATAGCGTACTAATGACATAAGAAAAACAGTCGCTCGCAGCTATCTGTATCTTTCAGTGATGGACAGTTTGCAAGAATTCGGCTTTGACCACAGCGGCTCACGATCAGACATCTTGTCTACCACGGCCTTATAACACTACACTCAAAATACCTTCCCAGAAAGGAACTGTCCTCCGTGTTACATAGAACATTCTTTTGCAAGTTCGCACCTTTCGTTCTTTGATAGTTTCTTTGCGCAAAAGCTATTCAAAATATTTTGGCCTTCCACGTGCCTATTATTGGCCGTCTCTTGGAACCAGTTCTCCGCCTACAGAATCATTAGGAACCAAAGACACCCTTACGAACTGAGTTACATTTTCGACTAATGAACTTCATGAAGTGCGAATTACGAGCGACCAAATACTTTTATCACACACCGGAAAAGCCACGTTAAATGGCCACTCCGAAGAGTTCTATTATTTACCTAATTATTTTTGTACTCATTGCTTGAGTACTATGAAGGGTCAAAGGTGTAATTGAAGTCGCTCATACTCAAGTTTCAAAATTTGACGTATACATACTTCCGAAAGAGATGTGTGTTCTACATAGACTTACACACAACTTTCAAAATCATACGATCGGTCGTTAGCAGCCTGCATGTGCACTACTGCCACCTTCGACTCAGAGCGAGTAAGATACCATTGACATAACGATACAGATGTTGCCAAGTTAGATTTACTCCAGCCTTCACCTATCTATTGCCGTACTACTATCGTTATTATATTTTTGTCTTGTTAGAAACACAATATAAATCTAAAATCCACAACATACCTGCATTGAAACAATAAAAACTCTGTCCACATTCGCAATTCATTTGTACGCTTCCGCGGATATTAAAATGTTGTAAACCATTTTAACACGCTCGGTATCCTGGAGTTCTGGTGAAAAGCTTTCGTCTGACCTGAATTTTCGTCTGTTAGTGTTAAACCTCATTATCCACACTCTATATACTCAGAACGTAGATCACATTTTAATCCAAAATATTCTTGATAAGCTCCTTAAGTTAGAACTTTCTGTCGTAGTTACTGAAAAAGATTTTGTGAAATTTTCTGCAGAGTATTTTCTCAATATGGGGAAGCCAGATGAAGTCGTGTTATAAGTTGTTGAAAAGTTAATTCATCGTAATGCCATACCATGTTAACGTGTGACAAGTGCTGCATCGTGTACTTGTAAATATCTTTAAGAGAAATGTTGATAGCGTAAATGGTTTTGTACCGAATATGCGTAGTGGAAGTGTGCTACTACGTAGTATGTGTCATGGAATACAATATCAACAGATGAGTGTGCTAATACTAGACATGTTATTTCACCAATTGTGAATTGGGAAATAAATCCTGGAGTTCATAATAATGGCGGGTTAAACTTTAATGTAGTTCCATATATTGTTGATAGTCATCTTTATACCTTAATACCTGTTGGTACGGCAATAGTTATTGTTGTTGATGTGAAGTATGCCTGTGTATCAACATTCATTCCTACTGTAAATATATGGTGTGCTCATACGATAAATCCTATTTTTGTACCGAATATTATTTATGTTGCGTGTGATTATTATTTTTATAATTGTTTTAGGGCTCTAGACGAAGAGGCCACCAGCAAGTTGCATGTGACACATACACAGACGTTAGAAGCGAAGATTCAGTCAATAGAATGTCCTAGAACAGCCTTCACGTCAGTTTGTGGCAGCTTTCCGTAATTACGTAAGTGACCTCTGTTAATGTAAACGAAGCAAGAACGTCTGAGACGCAAGGCAGCTGCCGGCACGACGGAAGCAGGATCTATGACGTGTAACTGTGTGGAAAATCAAAAACGTCCCCGTATCACCATGTCCAACTCTTGCAGAAATCAACAACACATCTACCTTCTCCGTGACACTGCGCATTCCAGCCAGTGTGGTGACACTGTCCCGCATGTTTAATAATGACTTTACGCTGCTCAAAGAAGTAGGAGAACATGACTTTGGGCATGTGCCGTACTCCAGTGACCAATAACTGAGGACTGGGTGTGGTTTCCAAATTAAACCTTTATCTTTCCCAAATTAAGTGCACATCAAAACACCACTATATCATCGTTCAGTCAACAAGAACTGAAATGTCCAGCAGGTGTCTAGACGAAATGCACCCAGCCATTCATCCCGTCAACCTGCGTGTTTTTTATTGGACTAAGAGATTCAATAACGTGTATGTCCTCTCTGAGCTTTTATCAGCACCTGAGACCGACGTGGCATGCTCAGTGTAAGTCTACGGTGGTTCCCATTTTCCGATGAAAGCCTTCAGAGAAAATCTCGTTCTTAGAGAGACTGTGGTGGAACAGCACGACCACGTCTGTCAAGCATGTACCACACATGCTCGATGGCGCTAAGGTCGCGACTCACTACTGGCCATTCCATTATTTCAATGTACTGGCTTCGCAAGAGAACCCTGGTGACGCACCCCGCATAGGCCCTGGCATTATCGTGCATGAAAAGGATTTCAGGGCCACCACTGTACGCGTTAGCCACCACGTGGTCCAGTAGGATCTGTTCGATGTACCGCCTCCCTGTAAAGCGACTATGGGCAACAAGATACGTACGATTGTCAACACGGATGCGGCCCCACATCATTCACAGAACCTTGGCCGAATGTGTCGATTTCCTGGACAAAATTTGGCAGGTATCGCCCACCACGACGACTCCACACTATCACGGCCGTCACCTTGCGTCAGAGGAAATCTGGTCTCGTCTGTGAATAACACGTTTCACCAGTGACGAAGTTGCCAGTTGACATGGGAAAGGCAGAACTGAAGCCGAGCTGCGAGGTGTTGTCGTCTCAAGCATGTCGAAAAGGACGTGTGGGTCGTGAGGTCCATTCTAGTAACCTATTTCTCACAGTCTGATTTGACACAGCGGCTCCAGCAACCATGCTGAGATCATTTTGCAGTGATCTGGCGGTAGCCGTACGATGCCGCAGCGCAGAGATTGTCGGATATCGGTCCTCACGTGGAGTTGTAACGTGTCCGCGACCTTGGCCAGTTCGCACTGTGTGCTCACCCATCTCTCTGTAGTGTGTCCACACTATGTATGACAGATGGAGAGACACCGGCATCTGCAGCAACATGTCGGAAAGTCCATCCTTCTTCCTTCTTTGATCGAACAGACTGCTCTTACAACTCGGTCTGCATTAAGCCGTCAAATTGCATGTTCTTGATTGAATAGAACTTCCACGAATGACAACTGCCGCCTGTGTATCTCATTAGAGGGGGTACACGAAAGGAGCCTCCCCGAAGATCATGACAACGATCGGGCGTACCCTGGGCAACGTTAGGCCTGTGCCTAACGGCCAATCCTTTCAACACCAAGACACCACAAAAAGGCTTTTATCAAAGCCAGCGCTAAATATAATGTCCATAAACATTGAAGGGCTCTCTCATGAGAAAGAAGTGCTACTTGCTGTAGCATGTAAAACTCACAACTGTGATCTCTTACTAATCCAAGAGACCAACATTGGCCCCACAAATAGAAGACCAAAGATCCACGGAATGAAATTAGTAATTGAAAGATCACACGAGCAATATGGCAGCGCAACCTTCGTCAAAATGGGCTTAGGTATTATATCTGCAGAACTGACATCTCAAGAAGACATCGAAATCTTGACTGTAGAGTTACAGTCCTGCACTGTGACGTCTACATATAAGCCACCGAGCAGGGAGTTCAGATTCAGTGAGCCAACCAACTTCAACTCACAACCAACGAAAATAGTAATGGGCGACTTCAACTGTCATGGATCAGCCTGGGGGTACAGGCACACAGACAAAAGTGGGGACGACCTAGAAACCTGGGCAGACTCAACTGGCCTTAAATTAATACACGACCCCAAACTTCCATATTCCTTCAACAGCAGCAGGTGGAACCGTGGATACAATCCAGATAACAGCTTTGTCAGCGAAAACGTAGCACATCAAACCAGGAAGGATGTGGGAGAACCCCTCCCACATACACAGCACCGAGCTATATTATGTCTGGTTGAAGCAGTTGTTAAACCAGCAACCACCCATTTCCAAAGACGTTTTAATTTTAAACGTGCCCTATGGGACAAATTCTCTGAAGAACTTGACAAAGAGGTACAGAACCTTGATGCTAGCCCGGAAAAATATGACACTTTCATTGAATTAGTTAAAACTGTCTCCCGAAGAAATATCCCGAGGCTGCAGAACTAGTTATATCCCTGGACTTGACGGAAACTCAAAGGTTCTTCTGGAACATTACCAACAGCTCTTCGAGGAAAACCCTTTTTCAGAGGAAACAACTATGGCGGGAGAAGAACTCCTCCAGGCCATATCAGCCTCAGGAACAATGAAATGGTGTAATCTAATCACAAACCTAGACATGAAACAGAATAGCCGAAAGGCCTGGCAACTTCTTAAAAACATCAATAATGACCCCTCATCTAATACACAAAATTTGTATAAGGTCACACCAAATCAAATAGCAAATCAACTTCTACTTAATGGTAAAACCAACAGGAAGCACCCAAGAAAGAAACTACAGAGAGGCACTCAAGAAAAAGACCACCTAGGCACCCCCTTTACTCTGAAAGAATTAGAAGATTCCATCTCCATAATGCAAATTAATAAAGCCGCTGGCCTAGATGATCTACGCCCAGAACAAATAAAAATGTTCGGACCTGTTACCAGACGGTGGTTACTAGATATGATGAACAAATGTGTTCTTGAAATGAAAATCCCCAAGACTTGGCGGAAGCCAAATATAGTAGCTATACCAAAACCTGGAAAAAACCCTACAAACCCTAAAAATTTTCGGCCTATCTCCCTGCTTTGTCAGCTCTATAAAGTCTTAGAAAGAATGATCCTTAACCGCATCTCAGAACATGTAGACAAGAATATAATTAAAGAGCAAGCAGGATTCCGCCCAGGAAGCTCATGCTGTGGACAAATCCTCAACCTTACACAGTACATAGAAGATGGATACGAGCGGAAACAAATTACAGGTGCAGCCTTTATCGACCTTACAGCGGCTTACGACACGATAAACCACAGTAAGTTAATATCAAAAATATATAACACCACAAAAGACTACCGACTGGCGCAACTCATCCAGTGTCTGTTGCAGAATAGACGGTTTTTGTCACGCTGCAATCGAAGAAGAGCCGATGGCGGACCCAGAAAAACGGCCTACCTCAAGGTAGCGTCCTCGCCCCATTGCTGTATAATATTTATACCAATGACCAACAGATCAGAATGGACGCTCGCTCCTTCATCTAGGCAGACGATACAGTCGTTGCCACCCAGGGAAAAATCTTTGAAGAGGTAGAAAGTAAATTAACTTTAGCGATTGAAAAGCTGGGTGACTATTATGATAATAACCACCTCAAGCCAAACGCAGCAAAAACCCAGGTCTGTGCTTACCGCCTACGTAATAAGGAAGCAAGGAGGAAACTCAACATAAGCTGGAAGGGACAACATCTATCTCACTGCGACACACCAAAATATCTTGGGTTTAAACTTGACCGTGCTCTCACCTACAAGGAACACTGTTTGGCCACAAAGATGAAAGTGAGTGCCAGGAACATCATCCGCAAGCTAACAAATAGCAGATGGGGAGCGCAACCTACAGTTCTCCGCACGTCACCTTTAGCTTTATGTTTCTCCACTGCGGAGTACTCGGCACCCGTTTGGCAAAATTCCACCCACGCTGAACAAGTAAATATAGCATTGAATGAGACTGGACGCATCGTGACAGGATGCCTCCGCCCAACTCCCACAAAGCAGCTGTACCACCTCATGGGCATAGCCCCGCCAGACATCAGAAGGAGGACTGCCGCATAAATCGAGAAACATAAACAGGAGACAGATCCCAGGCATCCAATGTTCGGTTACAATCTTCAACCTCGCCGACTTAAATCAAGGAAGAGTTTCCAACGAACAACTGAAGCAACTCTTTTATCGCCTAGAGCACGACGAGAAGAGCTGTGGTACAATGTAGACCCAGGAAGACCAGGGAATAGCCTCAGGGAAGAACCCACAGCTGGCTCTGAACTCCCATATGCGACCTGGAAAGCCCTGAATAGACTACGAACAGGCGTATCAAGATGCAGAGCAAACTTGGAAAAATGGGGCTACATCAGTGCAGACGAGCCCTGCGAGTGTGGAGAACAGAAAGACCCACAACACCTACTGGTCTGCAGGAAACTAAACAACCCGTGTTCGACTCAAGACCTATTTGAAGCAAATGACAAGGCTATTCAAGCTGCAGTGTATTGGGCTTCACGTGGGATATGAAAATCGCTCTGTTTCGCATCCTTAGCGCTCATCATTATATGTTACATACTTTTCTATATTATTGTAGTTAATTTACCTTATAACCATGTATTATTGTATTATAACTGCTTCTTTTGCATTGTAATACTTTTTTTTGTAAAATGGTGATGTCTTGGATACGATAAATAAATCTCATTAGAGGACAATGGGACACTGATTCTCTTCTGAGGGGTCATTTGATACTGTAATGTACAACACAGTTGATAGATGGCGAACCACTTTAGTTGTTGCATTCATTAAATGCAAATGTCTTGTGACTATGGCCTCCCATCGGGTAGACCGCTCGCCTGGTGCAGGTCTTTCGATTTGACGCAACTTCGGCGACTTGCGCGTCGATGGGGATGAAATGATGATAATAAGGACAACACAACACCCAGTACCTGAGCAGAGAAAATCTCCAACCCAGCCAGGAATCGAAACTGGGCCCTTAGGATTGACATTCTGTCGCGCTGACCGCTCAGCTATCGGGGACGGACGCTGCATTCACTGAAAGCGAAGATCTCAAGCTGTGCAATAAGAACACAGCTAGTGCCTGCACCGAAATAGATTTCACATACCAGACGTTGATACACATTTTCCCTAATTCTTTTGAGCAGGGTATAACAACTATTATTTTCAATAGTTTTTAACGCAAAAATAGACTATCTTTTAATACCCTCACTGTCATTCAACTACTAACCACAATGTCGGATAGGTCATTATCACCGATATATTCCGAGATATCCACGGATATCCATATCCACACAGACCTCCAAGCATAGATTCTGGGCCGAGAAGCAGCTCACTTCGAATCCACTGGGCTGCGCAGATATGTCTTCCCAGGAGAAACCCATATGGCATGGAGGCCAGGAGTACTTGGGCGTGGCTGGATACGTTTCGCCACCTCCACGCGATCGTATTATGTCAAGAATATCCCAACTTGTTGCACGTATCTCTCGCAGAAATATTGTTTACTCAGACTGCAGTTACGTAAAACTGCTTCAACATATTTGGTTCTGAGTTATCGTGTAGTCGTATGTTTCTCTTGTACTACTGAAGAGTAACAACTAAAAACACGTAAGAACTCTTTGACGTTCGACGAACCTAGAGGCTGTCGCAAAAAATATTATTCCGCGCCAAGATATTCAGGTAGACGTACCCATTGCTACTCCGAAACGACAGAAATTAGGTAGCAAACAAATAAGGCAATGTAGGAAATAAGTACTTGAAATCATATTTTACGTTCCACTTGTCAGACTTCTGCGGAGCAGTATACTTTTATAGAGTGAAGCCGGTCCTCCGGTTCTGATGAATGAGGCTTGTAGCAAATCGTCGAAGCAGTACGACGAATGGATGTTTCTGCTTGTCTGAATAACATGACGAATTAGTAGGCGTGACAAATTTTACACTCTAGTTTCAGGATTATGGTCGAAGAACCTCGTCCCAAGACAACACAGCAATTTTCTTTGTCCCTTTGCGGTTAGGTGTAGCTTTTAATAATTGTTAGTTGCGTGCGAGGCTTAAACGGTACGTCGCACACGATATACAACATGATGTATATGTTATATATTCTCTTCTACGCCAAATAAGGTCACTTTACTTAACTCAGATCCAACTGAAAGGTTTATGAGGGCAGTTATTTGCTGTGTGTCCCAATGCAGCTGACAGTAGTGATCCCATCCCTTTCCTTTTCTTTATTCCTCTCTCCACCTTCAATATACATGTAGTTATTTTCTCTTTCTGTCTTTAGTCATACGAACGTTGAAGTTCATAAACGAAATATTAGTTATTTTTCCCGGCTTGCAAACAGTTTTTTTGCATTCAGTTTAAGTATGATGCAAACCATCTATGTGTGAAGCCACCAATGCCATAAAACCTATGTTTTACTATGAGAGTAACGTGATGTATACATTCAGACGCCTTGGAAAGCACAGAAATACTAGTGCCGATATTTTATTATTAAAGAGTTTTACTGTCTGATGAGGGAACATGTAAATAGCGTTCTCAGTCGAGCAACCCTTCTGGAATCCGAAATGCAATTTGTTAAGTAAATTGTTTCTATTTAAGTGTGAGACTGTTCGCGAGTACATTACTTTTACAATATTTTCGAAAAAAATACAATAAGAAAACTGAACGATCATTATTTAGGTCGTTATTTTCACCTTTCTTATGAAAAGATTTAACAATCGTATATTTCAAACTGTCTGGAAAAAGTCCCTGTGCCAGTGATGCATTGCATCTATTACTAAGAAGATTACTTATTAAGTAGGAACATTTTGTGGAATGACATTTTAACGTATTATCTTGCTTCTTCAATTGCACCGTTTAATCCTATTATTGCTGCTACGTTTATAAAGTGGATATTAAAAGAAGTCGACACTTGAAAATTATCTGTCACAATATTGTAATTCAGTTTAATTTTTCTGGTATTTTGAACACTGACTGTCCCGTTTGACAATATTCTGTGTAGTTGAACCGTGAATTTACTTTCAAAATCTTTTCTTAAGGAATTTACTTTATTTACTGGCGATTCATGAAGAACATTGACACATTTAATCACACTAGGTGAGCGTGGAAATAGTTGCCAGGAAGTAACTACTGGAAAATTACCTTTAACGAAAGCTTTTTCAAAACAGATTTAAAATTATAAGCAGAAAGGCACCCTCGAAATATCAAGTTACAGTTTTATTGAGAGGCAAGAACAATATTAACAGTAGGAGCCTTCGGGCTGAAAAGCTTGCCTGCTCCCTTTCAACACGGCCGTAGTCATGACCGCTCACAACAACCTCTGAAAGAGTACATTGGTGCAAATCTGCAACACACCAGATTACTTTAAACTAAAAATTTTAACAACTCAAACACATTAACTATGCGCCCCGTAAGAGGGTGGAAATGGTACAACCCTCAAATTATTTGCCACCGAAAGTGCAATTTGTTTTTAAAAGGAGTCGTACGGTGAAGGGTGGCAACTTTATAAAAATGACTATTTAAGTAAAACCAATGACATTCAGACTTACATAAAATGTACAACATGCTCTACATTATACATACACCATCTCGCAAGATGATATGCAAGATAGAAACATATTTCAAGGATTCGGTCTTTAAGCAATAAATTCGTTAACACCGAATCCGACAAACATGACAGAGGCAGATATTAACGTATGGCAGATTGACAGGTGGGAAAGGGGGGGAGGGGTGGTTTAGTAGACAACCCGAACCGCAGACTGCTTTAAACCTCCCCAATACCACAAGGGAAAAACGGGACACCCAATTCACAAATAACCACCTTCCCGCGGGTGGTCAAACGGAGAAGAATGGTGGGACGACCACAAAACAATGCGGCTGGTGACCTCACCAAGAAAACAAGTAGAATTTAACAAGTAAATAAAACAACATATCTCCAATCACTTGACTTCTAATAAACTGCGATTTCTGGCGAAGACCTGGCGCAGCACCCCCAACGCTCTCCCGAACCGTCCGCTGCCAGACGCTTCAATGGACGCAGGAAGGCGCGCCGATCTGCCGTCGTACGGCGTCGCAGCTCGCCCCGGCCAAACCTATGTCGTGGTTTCGCTCCTGTTGCTCTCTTGTGAACCGCGAAGCCACTACCCCCTTCGATACGGCGCTGCCCACTGGACTCACGTGGGGACCTCACATGCACCGACGCTCAAGGCGGACAAGTCATCTCGTGTCTCAGTGCGCGACCGACCAACCGACCAATCCAACCACCAATGACCGAGCAACTCGAGCAGACTGGCGGCCTAACGCGCAGATTCAGATGCAAGAACTCAGCCCCGACCGGGCGACCACTAGCTGAGTTCTGTTACTGGCGAAGTGGCAAGACTCTCATTTTCTGGCTTAAAGTTTGATCCAAACGACAGACATACTATCACTCCGATGACAGACAGACACTGACTGCCCCACACTGAGCCGGCTGAGCAACTGACTAGACTCGCCTCGACTGACCGACTCCCGAGGTTTTTTTTTTTTTTCTTTATTGTGATTCCATGCCCCTGCCCCATTTGCCCCATACGGGCAGGGGAGGGCTGTCAGCAGCACAATCCGCCGCTCTTCAGCCGAGTGAATGACAACTAAAACAAGAATAAAATAATACATACATAGGGAGTTAAAAAAGGGGAACATAAAACAGAGTAAGGGGTGAAAATGGAGGTAAAAATACACTGACATGTAGAAGTTCATTGGGGACAGTTAAAAAAGTCACCAGAAAGTTAAAAAACACAGTTGGCGATCCTTAAAACACAGAAGACACTGGATGCGCATGCACAGGTTAAAGTTGGCCACAGTATTAAAAACACTCCGAAACAACACACTTAAAACCCACTTGGAGCACACACGACGAAGAGTAAAACTACCAGGTGGGAACTGCCGAGGGAAAGGTCAGAGAGGATGGAAAAGGAGGGGAGAGCATGAGGCAGCTGGGGAAGCGGCGGGATGAAGAGAGGAGGGGCAACCGTGGGTTCACGAAGAGGCAGGAGACACATGGGGCCGGGAGAGGAAAAGGGAAGACAGGGCAGGAGGGAGCGCAGAGACACTGAAAGAAGGCACAAGAGATGGACGGGGAGTAGGAGGGGAAATCCGCTCAGAAGGAGGGAGGGGGAGGAGAGGGAGCCCTGAGGAGGAGGCGGGAAGAGGGGGTTAGAGTTGGTAGGAAGGGTAGATGTCAGGGCGAAGCTCATCATCCGGGATTGGTGACTCCCGAGGTCACAGCGCCCCTTAAATGCACGTGAACAGCCAACCTTTCCCCTTTCCCACCAGAGGGAGACACCAAAGCTGCGATTGCCACAGCGGTGCCACCGCCAGAAACGGAGGGCCACTGCTTAACACTACGCGGTGCGGCGCGCTCTTCAAAACAGCAAATTTTACTACGGCTCGGTAGTTATAATCTATTTGCATTATCGATTTCTGTCTGAATGTACGTACTTCTTGAAATTTTAATGTCTTTCCTTAAAATATTACTGTATTATTTTTTAGTATGCAAGTAATGACGGTTAGCCGTGCGCCGCTCACGCTCATGCCGTTTATTGCTCGTTATCTTGTTTTTGTGGTTCTGTCACCTCGTTTTTTTTCTTTAATTCTATTTACTGGCGTCACTAGGTTGCTGCTTTGCTTGTCAGTCAGTGGCAGCAGCAGCGCTTATCGATAAGTGCCCTGTCTTTCCATCTCTGGAGCGACCGCTAGTATTTCCGAGTCGTCGTCTGTCTGGAGTTCAGTTGGTGGCTCAGTCGGGACGCAGGAGCAGTGAAGTCGGGGACGGAGTGCCAGTGAGGTGCGGACAACCAGTGCTCGCCGACCGCTGGCGACACACATGAACTGTCCGACGGAAGGAGATTGGAGCGGGACGACCATTGGTTAGTCATTCATCACATCGGGCGGCGTGTATTTGGTCCTTTGACCGTTTCTGGGCCTCGTCAGTTGGTCATCATGATGGACGTTGGTCCGTTACTTCCTTGTGCAGAGATGTCGTGGACAAGGGGCAAGAGTTACCTCTGCATAGTTGGGTCCGAGCCAGCGTGCGCGGGTCCCCGTGTCTCCGAATTCCGAACGGACATCGAGTTGGGTCGGGTAGGAGCTGCAGTCAGCTTCGGACAGCCGCGACTCGCCCGACCATTGCCGACACACGTAACTTGAGTAGGAACGACCTGGGTTGATCGTTCGGTCGGTCGTCTCATCGGACGACGTGTATTTGTTCACCGACCGCTTGTGGAAACTCTGTGTGTCGAATTGATTCATCCTTGTTGTTCCACAGTGATTGCTTTTACGATTGTTCGAGATTTTGTGAAAGTGTATTTACGTGGAACCGTGTGTAGTTTCTGTGATTTCCGCTGAGCAGATGAATGCTGTCTGCGTACTGGAGTAGACAGTCGGTCGGTTGAAACAGAGCAGCGAGTGTGTCGGGTGGAAGGGAATTTATTAGACTCTTGGTTGGTTCTTCAGCCGTCCCTAGGTCGTGTTGCCACCCGATTGTTTAGTGTTATGCTTGGCTGCCTGTATCACCTAAACTGTGCTTAGTCTGGCTTGGTTCAAATGGCTCTGAGCACTATGGAACTTAACTTCTGAGGTCATCAGTCCCCTAGAACTTATAACTACTTAAAGCTAACTAACGTAAGGACATTACACACATCCATGCCCGAGGCAGGATTCGCACCTGCGACCGTAGCGGTCGCGCGGTTCCAGACTGTAGCGCCTAGAACCGCTTGGCCACTTCGGCCGGCTATGCTTAGTTTCCTCCCCAGGCCGACCCTTGGAACACTCCTGAGCACCACTGTTCGTTGTTTGTGATTGTCGTTTCATTTGGTCGCAGGTACTGTACCAGGCCCTCATCATCATCATCATCATCATAATTTAACACTGATTATGCCTTTCAGCGTTCAGACTGGAGCATAGCCCCATATAAAATTCCTCCCTGATCCCCTATTCAGTGCTAACATTGGTGCCTCTTCTGATGTTAAACCTATTACTTCAAAATCATTCTTAACCGAATCCAGGTGCCTTCTCCTTGGTCTGCCCCGACTCCTCCTACCCTCTACTGCTGAATCCATGAGTCTCTTCGGTAACCTTGCTTCTCCCATGCGTGTAACATGACCCCACCATCTAAGCCTGTTCGCCCTGACTGCTACATCTACAGAGTTCATTCCCAGTTTTTCTTTGATTTTCTCATTGTGGACACCCTCCTACCATTGTTCCCATCTACTAGTACCTGCAATCATCCTAGCTACTTTCATATCCGTAACCTCAACCTTGTTGATAAGGTAACCTGAATCCACCCAGCTTTCGCTCCCATACAACAAAGTTGGTCGAAAGATTGAGCGGTGCACAGATAACTTAGTCTTGGTACTGACTTCCTTCTTGCAGAAGAGAGTAGATCGTAGCTGAGCACTCACTGCATTAGCTTTGCTACACCTCGCTTCCAGTTCTTTCACTATGTTGCCATCCTGTGAGAATATGCATCCTGAGTACTTGAAACCGTCCACCTGTTCTAACTTAGTTCCTCCTATTTGGCACTCAATCCGTTTGTATTTCTTTCCCACTGACATTACTTTCGTTTTGGAGATGCTAATCTTCATACCATAGTCCTTACATTTCTGATCTAGCTCTGAAATATTACTTTGCAAACTTTCAATCGAATCTGCCATCACAACTAAGTCATCCGCATATGCAAGACTGCTTATTTTGTGTTCACATATCTTAATCTCACCCAGCCAGTCTATTGTTTTCAACATATGATCCATAAGTAATATGAACAACAGTGGAAACAGGTTGCAGCCTTGTCTTACCCCTGAAACTACTCTGAACCATGAACTCAATTTACCGTCAACTCTAACTGCTGCCTGACTATTCATGTAAGGCCTTTAATTGCTTGCAAAAGTTTGCCTCCTATTCCATAATCTCGTAGAACAGACAATAACTTCCTCCTAGGAACCCGGTCATATGCCTTTTCTAGATCTATAAAGCATAGATACAATTCCCTGTTCCACTCATAACACTTCTCCATTATTTGCCGTAAGCTAAAGATCTGGTCCTGACAACCTCTAAGAGGCCTAAACCCACACTGATTTTCATGCAATTGGTCTTCAACTAATACTCGCACTTTCCTTTCAACAATACCTGAGAAGATTTTACCCACAACGCTGATTAAAGAGATACCTCTGTAGTTGTTACAATCTTTTCTGTTTCCATGTTAAAAGGTTGGTGTGATTACTGCTTTTGTCCAGTCTGATGGTACCTGTCCCGACTCCCAGGCCATTTCAATTATCCTGTGTAGCCATTTAAGACCTGACATTCCACTGTATTTGATGAGTTCCGACTTAATTTCATCCACCCCAGCTACTTTATTGACCATTGACCATTTTCTCCACTTCCTCAAATGTGATTCTATTTCCATCATCATTCCTATCCCATTCTACCTCGAAATGTGAAACATTAGTGATCGTATTTTCACCTACATTGAGCAACTCTTCAAAATATTCCCTCCATCTGCCCAAGGCATCCACAGGATTCACCAGCAGTTTTCCTGACCTGTCCAAAATACTTGTCATTTCCTTCTTACCTCCCTTTCGAAGGCCCTCAGCCGTGTATTAATATTGTCTGTTTTATGTTTAGTATATGGCCTTCAGCCGAACTTCATGACAACTATATTAAGATTAGGCCTTCAGCCGTGTTTCATTTAAAATTCTTGTTGCTCTGTATTTAGGCCTTCAGCTGCGTTTGTTCCAGAATCTGTGGCTTTAATACGTAAATCCTTGTCTATAAGGTTTCTCTTTAATTATTTTGAATTCTTGAAACTCCCTTCAGCCGTGTTTTGTAAATGTTTATCTTAAGGTTGTCTTTAATTATTCTTGAGTGATTGTCGGGGCCTTCAGCCGACAAGATACTTCAAGTTTTCTCGAGATGTTTTTCTTCTGTACTGTGTAAAAGCTTATCTTAAAAGTCTCTCTTTTATTATGGCTTCTAAAGAATTTGCTGAGCTGATCTGAAATATTATTTCGGCCTTTAGCCGAGAAGATATTGCAATTATACTTAAGGCCTTCAGCCGTTTTAGAAGGAATCAATTAAACTTATTTTTGAGAAGTTACTTGGGCCCTCAGCTGTGAGTTGGTTTTCGTTGTTTGAAAGAGAAAACTGTGCATTGGTTGGAGGAATAAAGTTGTGTGTTCTTGTACAACAAACAGTAATTGACCTAGACCTCTTTCCACAACCTGATCCACTCTGTCCTGCGAAACCCGGATTTCAGACGGATTTTAACTTATTCCGGCATTTATATAAATTTCCCTGTTTTTGGTAAATGAGACTCTAATTCCCTTTTTATCCATGGTTTTTATGGATTTTTTTTAATGGATTATCTAAATAACTTTTTAGAAAAGCAACTTCCAATTGTTGGCACTGATTTACTATGGAATAAATTTAATCTGACATTATCAACTATTTTCCTACATACCTCGTCCCACTCCAACAATTTTAACTTACTTTTCAAACAATGTATCTTCCTGTCAGTAATAAGCCTGATTTCTTTGTAAGAATCTGCCACAGGGCTGTAAGGTGCTATATTTTTCATTTCAGTTAGCTAAGCA